>NW_025536704.1:0-51468 GCF_020615455.1 Coregonus clupeaformis
TAGCAGACACCTTTGAAGCTGGTGCCCCTCCTGACCACAATAGGGACAGAGCCCCAGCTGTCTCCGACGGCGTCGCTCAGCCACGGGAAGGCGTGTGGCCCCTACCTCCATGGGTTCAGGCTCTGAATCAGAACGGTCAACAAAGGAGGGAGAGAGGCGATGGGGGTACCGACATTCCCGAAGAAGGTTATCCAGACTGATGGCCATTCCGATGTGTGCGTCCAAGGAGAGGATGTCGTCTCGGCATGCCAACTCTGTCTGGACCTCTTCGCGCAATCCTCTTCTGAATAAGGTGCGGAGCGTCGGCTCATTCCATCCGCTGGATGCTGCCACTGTACAGAAGGTGAAGGCGTACTCCGCAGCGGTCTGGCCATCCTGCCGTAGTTGGAGTAGACGCTCACCCCCTTCTCTGCACTCCGGTGGATGATCAAAGACTCCTCTGAACAGAGCCATGAACCTCTCATAGGAACCCAGCACCTCCTCTCCTCTCTCCCAGACAGCCGTAGCCCACTCCAAAGCCGCCCGGTCAGCAGGGAAATAACCGTGGCAACCTTGGATCTCTCGGTGGTGGGGGCTCCCATCTGATGAGAGAAATAGAGGGAGCACTGGAGGAGGAAGCCACGGCATTTGGATGGAGTCCCGTCTTATTTATCCGGGAGGGACAAACGGGCATCGCTGACCTGGGCAGACTGCTGAATGGGCTGAGGTGCTGGCTCGCTGGGTCGACTCATGGTAGAGGATCCTCCGCTCCTTGGGGGTGATGCCCCTTGAGGAAGATCTAGACGTTGAAGAACGCAGAGGACGTCATCCATCGCCGTCCCCAGTTGCGCCAGCTGGTCGTGGTGTTGGCGAAGTAGGTCTTCCTGTTTGTCGACCATCTAGGAGATGTCTCGGTTGGCTGCTGCTTCCACTTTGTGAGGCAGTATTCTGTGACGAAGATGAAGAGAGTCAGGAAGCAGGTGCAGTCGGTGAGTTTAATCGGAACGAATATAAAAACAGAAACAATACTGCCTGATGGGTGATACAACGGAGTGCTAGATAAAGGGGAAGTAATCAGGGTAGTGATGAAGTCCAGGTGTGCGTAATGATGGGTTGCCAGGACCGGTGGTTAGTAGACCGGCGACGTCGAGCGCCGGAGCGGGGGAGCGGGAGTAGATGTAGGATGGGGAGCAGTCTTGAACCAGTCAGTGGTCCATGGTGTATGGTCAGCACCATGGACAATGGCTCACATCAACGTACTGGAGCTCAAGGCGGTTCACCTTGCACTCCGGCCCTTCCTCCCAGTACTGAGAGGACAACATGTACTGATACGGACAGACAACACAACCGTGGTTGCACACATAAACCACCAGGGTGGACTGAGGTCAATGGCACTGCACCAGATAGCAAAGGCGCTACTGCTTTGGGCAAACAGACACCTTACATCTCTCGGAGCAATACACCTGCCGGGGGTGGAGAATCAGGCAGCAGACCTTCTCTCCAGAGGAGGCCCTCTTCCTTCAGACTGGAAGATACATCCCACAGTAGTGGAGATGATCTTGGTGTGATTCGGAAGGGCCAATGCCGATCTACTTGATCGCAAGACTCAACCTATTGTCCTATTTGGTTCTCAATAAAGGGTCAAGCAGGCCACCTCGGCCACACAGATGGCCAAGGGGGCTGCTGTATGCATTTCCACCAATTCCTTTGCTCCCTCTTGAGGAAAATCAGTCTCAAGAGCGCGTCAGTTCTACTTGTTGCTCCACATTGGCCACAGCATCACTGGTTTTCAGACCTTGTACAGCTGACAACCTCCCAACCATGGGAACTCCCCTCTTTGAGCGGACCTCCTGTCACAAGCGAACGGTAAGCTTTGGCACCCCAAACACAGCATACTGTAGTTGTGGGTGTGGCCCCTGAACGTGACCGCCTTGTAGCTGCAGTGTTGCCCTCCTTGGTAATTTATACAATTCAGCCAGCCAGAGCATCCTCTATGCGAACCCTGTATTCCTAAAAGTGGAACGTGTTCAGGAGGTGTTGTGTCGACCATACAGAATCGCCATCTTCCTGCCCAATTTCTGTCATTTTGACTTTCCTCCAGGAGCTTATGGCTGCAGGGAAGTCCCCCTCTACATTGAAAGTGTATATGGCAGCCATCTCTATGGGTCATGACCAGATTGCGATTGCATCACCATGGGCACACCCTCTAGTGTCGCAATTCATGAAAGGTGCCCACAGGCTACGGCCCCCCAAGGCTCCTTCAGTACCCTCATGGGAGTTAGATGTTGTCCTACGATCACTTATGAGCCCACCATTTGAGCCCCTGTCTTCACTTGAGCTATGTGAGCTCTCAGTCAAGACTGTCTTTCTATTGGCTATTGTTTCAGCCAAGCTGGTTGGAGAATTACATGCGCTTTCTTCCCATCCTTCATGCCTCACTTTAGCAGAAGATGGATCTAAGGCAGTGCTTCAGCCAAATACAGTATTCTTACCTAAGGTGCTTTCATCATCACATGCTAACCAGCCCTTAATCATAGCGGCATTTCACCCGCCTCCCCACTTCTCACAGGAGAGTCGTGAGTTGCATACACTTTGCCCGGGTTAGGGCATTGAGTGCCTATCTTGCTGCAACAAGAACTGTTCGTCAAACAGAACAGCTTTTTGTGTGTTATGGGGATAACACCAAAGGGTGCACTGTCTCGAAGCAGAGACGGGCACATTGGATTACCAATCATATGCTGCAGCAGGTAGACCAACTCCAGACGGCATGGTAGCACACTCCACCAGGGGTATGGACACTTCATGGGCCCTGTTCAGAGGGGCCTCCCTGGACTCTCTCTGTGCTGCTGCAAGTTGGGCAACAACCATGACTTTCATGAGGAACTACAGACTCAATGTTATGTCCACACCATTAGTGGAGTCTGTGGTTCTGGACACGAACACAGGATAAGTGAGCCAGATAAGTGAGCGTACCGTGAACCTTGTACATACTTACTTATCAACCATCAGTGAGATATATGTTCTATACAGAGGCCTTCCACTCTTGGTGCTGTTGCACCCAATTGAAGCCTCATGTTGTAAGTTCTAGCTTTCAGCTTGCTTGTGTATACGGTTGTGTACCACAGTTGACATTTTGTGTTACCCTGTTGGCTCATTATATTCTGTTGCATCCTGTGGTGGATATAAGGACATCCCAGGGACTCATCTGGAATAAGTTAAATGGTGAGTTATCCCACTCTGTTGTCCGAAAGACCTCTTTGCTACAGCCTTTCCCATAGGTCGTTTGGCGACCTGTTACGAAAATGAAAGAGAACGTTGGATTATGGATGTAACCTTGGTTCTCTGAGTAGAGTAATGGGTCGCCAAGCTTTCATGTCGTTCCTCCACCTCCGTGGAGTTCAAGTGAAGTAATAGACAGTATGTCACACCACACCGCCTTTTATAGTGACAGGTCACGTGGGTACAGTAAGGGTGTGGCGTGACTGTAAACATCTTTGATATTAAGCATCTAAATCACATCGCGTGAAGGGGAAGGAGTTCCCATAGGTCATTTGGCGACCCGTTACTCTACTCAGAGAACCAAGGTTACATCCGTAACCCAACGTTATATGTATGCCTTTGTTAGGCATTATGACTTTGTTCATCTACAATAAACACACACAAAGACCAGAAAAAGTACAAGAGATTCAAGTAACTGTCCAGTGAAAATCTCAGTTTAACTCATACCCCAAATAATGAAAGCATCAAGTGGAGAAAAACACTTCTCAAACAGACCGTTTCAAAAAAGGCTTGCTAGTTCCTCAGAGGATGATGTCATCGGAGGATGAGTTGGCCAATCAGCGGTCTACTCGCATGAATATTTTTAATGACCAGTATACGCCCACACCATTCTGTTGTTGGGGTACTCCCGAACCATTCCAAATCTAATCAAATTGTATTTGTTACATGCGCCGAATACAACAAGTGTAGACTTTACCGTGAAATGCTTACTTACGAGCTCTTTCCCAACAATGCAGAGTTTAAAAGTAATAAATAAATAATAAATAATAATAAAATAAAAAATTAGCTAAATAAAAAAAGGAACATAGTAACACAATAAAATAACAATAATGAGGCTATATACAAGGAGTACTGGTACCGAGTCAATGTGCAGGGGTATGAGGTAGTTGAGGTAATTGAGGTAATATGTACATGTAGGTAGGGATAAATGTGACTAGGCAATCAGGATAGATAATAAACAGAGTAGCAGCAGCGCATGTGAAGAGTGTGAAAGAGTATAAAAGAGTGTCTGTGTTAGTGTGTGAGTGTGGCGTCAATATGCATGTCTGTGTGTGTGTGTGTATGTGCGTGTTGGAGCGTCAGTGTAGTATGTGTGAGTGTGTGGGTAGAGTCTAGTGAGTGTGCATAGAGCCAGTGCAAGAGAGTCAGTGAAAAAAATACTATACAAAAAACACAGAAAAGCTGCTTTTTAACATACTTCATTACAATTTTTTGAAAGGAAAACTATTTTACACATATTGTAATTAATTATAGGCCATATTTGATAGAAATCTGGAAACACTGGACAGTTACTTTAAGGCTGAAGCTTGACTTCAGTCCCTTAAGGGTGATATCATCAGAGAGGGGGAAACATGAGGTGAGGTGAACCGTACTCATCACTAGGTGTGTCACTAGCTGCTGAGCATCGATGTGATCAGTTTGCTCAGAGAGAGAGGGGGGGGCTGGATGACCTAATACCTGAGAAAAGCCATGAAGTCATAGCCACCTGACTCATATTCCCAGCTGAGACCAGCTTTCCCAATCTCCACAACCCTGTGTGTATGTGTATGTGTGTGTGTGTGTGTGCGCGCCAGTGCATGCAAGAGAGAAAGTGAGTGAGTGTATGCCTGTCCAGGGAGTTGTTGGGGGATCATGCCTTTAATAGCGAAAAGAGGGTGTTGAATAATCCTTGGTGTGGATATGTTTGTCACACCAATCCTACCACTCTCCTGTTACAAACACATTCACTCACATACAGTAAATAGAGCTTGCCTTGTAGTGAGAGAACACATTAACAGCCTCACTCACAGAGGAGTTTTATGGGGCTGTATTTATGGATTGCCGTTCATTTGAGAAAATGCTGCTGTTTCATTGACAAATTCGACCATGTTCAGCGAACACACACAATCAATTGGATAAAACCAAAGAGACCAATAACACCAGCAATGTCCAGGTTTAAGTGAATAACATGTTGATAAGTGTCACGTTTGTCTTAGTCAAGCTAACTGATTATGGTTTATGTTAAATAATCTGCAATATTAAACTGATCCTCTTACCGAGGATTCTATTGCTGTCTTGTCTGTGCACAGCTGTTGCAGTGCAGGGCATTTTAGGCTATTGTAGGCTTAGAATTAGATATTAGTGCAAGATATGACATGCGTTACGTCATCCACAAGTGCTGGTTCAGTGTATGACATCAGCATGTGGCACCAGGCCAACATCTCCATTGTGCTCATAGCCTCATTCAGGCGACAGCGGGGCACCCAACATGTCATGAAAGGACATCTGGCCATGAAAGTCAAAGGGATGCCCCTTGGGGGTTTCTTAAAGATGTCTTTACACTCCATTAATTCCACTTTGAAAGACAGACACTGTCCATAGGTGGATACGGTGTTTGCATGGGTTGTTGGACAAAGAGATTGGTGTCTGTGTCTGTGGCACAGTAAACCAAAGCACCTCCCCACAGATTCAGCTTCCCTTTCAGAGGGTGCAGGAGGGAGACAGGCCTAATCAAACAGCCAGATGGTCAAGATCATTGAGAGTTTTTTATGTGGGCATGTAACATGACCTCAGCACTCTGGGTTTTATCAAGCATCCTGCATACACACGCAGCTGATGAGTTTGTACACTCAAACTACTAGGTAATAATGTCTGGATGTAAACCAGGCCTGTTGTGTCTGAACTTTTAGCGGCATACTGAGTGAAACTTGTACTGGGGTGGGGTCAGATCCGGGTCCATAGGTTTAGGTTTAGAGAGAAAAATAATGTAAGGAATACAGTATCATCACAAACAGGCCCATAACCCAGAGCCCAAGACACCCAGACAGACTGGGGTGGGGGGGAAACATTATCCCTGATCTGTCCTCTTTATTGATTGGGCCTTGGGCTCCCTGCAGACCCCATTAATGGAGGCAGATGACCTCTTGGACAACACTGGCTCTGTGTGTCACTAAGAAGCTGTCCCTTCTCCAGCGTCTGCCCCAGAGCCTCTTCCCCATCCTCACACTCTCCCCAGTCCTCAAGCCTCTCCGCTGGGTTAGGGGGATACAGACCCCCCCTCCTCCAGTCCTTTATTCATCCCCAGCAATCAGGCTGTTGGTGCTGTTGTTGTCATAGAGGCCTTGGGGTTAGGCGGACTAATACACGGTTTTTAATCCTGTATTCATTTGTACATATTAGTTCCTCTCTCCCCATGGGCCAGCCTTGGGAGAGCCCCCCTTTCTGATAAGCACCCATGGCAGGTGTCAGAGTCTAGACTCTCTAGACTATGATTATGCACAGGTGCACCTGAACTGACCTTTGTTGTGACAATATCTTTCAACACATGACATAGCCTACTCATCTGTAGTGACTCAGTCAGTGACTCATGTGACCAAAAGAGAAAGTTGGGAGATTTCAATCAAATGTCTTTGCAAGGGCTTCATTTAACTATTTACTAATTAATTACATGGGATTATGGATGAAACATTTACAGTACATTGATGTGAACACTGAAATGTTCACTGATTCATGTGAACTGTCCCTGTTAAATAAATGACATATAGCTAAATAAATAATGAATTAAATAATTATTTATCCAGTAATTGTTTCTCAGTTTCATACATCCTCAGATTGTAATGGTTGTAAAAACAATTATGGTGTAAACATCATCGTGGTTATAAGATAGTGTTTTTGTCGATGTATTAGGCTAAACATTCATTATGAACATGTATTACCGCTGCATTACCACATTAGTAGGCATAGTTATTGTATAGGGATTTGTGCCCATCAAATGAGTGAGAGACTGTCTGATCACCCAGTCTGTCACATCCCAAATGAAGGACAGTTGTTGTTGTTATCAGTAGTGTAATGCATGACAAGGCCACATACAGTATATAGTGACAAGTGATTAATTGAACTCAGTTAGTGGGGTTCAAGCCCTCAGATAATCTGGTTAAACCAGTCCAGCCAAACCATATCCCCTTTGAGAATACAAAGAGAGCATCAAATCATCTGATGATATTCATAATCGGTTAGGCTAACTATAGTTTTGTCAGTGCTGAACATATCACCCATTTGAGGGTGGCTTTGGTGACCAACGTCAAGATTTCCACAGTTAGTTCGAGGGACACCAGAAACAGCAAGAAAACATAATTGCTCATGCGAGGTGCACAGTCAGAAGTAATGGAAACGGTCAATTACCGATCAAATGAACCGTTTCATCGTTGGTAAGAGAGCAAGCACAGTGATGCCCCCCACAGTTTGCCACAGCCCTGCCATGCGCACCCACACTGCGCCCGCGCCAGGCACTATAGGCTACAGTAGAGATACTACAGTTCCGCTCCAATTCACTATTGAGAGTTTTTATTGTTCACTTGTGAAATGAGACATTGGAGACATTTTAACTTAAAACACTGGAGATACATTGTATTATTCAATTGCACTATTATTATTATTATTTTAATACTAAGCACATGTGTCTTTGTGTTATTATACAACCATGCCGCCAGGCGTGGCTTCTCTCTAGGACATTTCGGTATGTAGATTTCGCGAGGCAAACGCGGTTCTTTGTTCGCGCCTGGCAAGCAATGGTGCAAGCAAGAGCTCTGCTTACGGGAAATATGTAAGGATATTTTTTTCCCTGCTGCACAGGGTCTGCAACGCCTGTCTGACAACTCCCTTTATCCTCTCCTCCTCACCCCCTCCTCCTACGTTACAGCCCCCATGCGCAACGGCGCCCGAGACAACAACGCGGTGACCTGCTGCAACCCACGACGAGTGGGGTGGGCGGGCGGTCCCCCGAAATATGTCACTTAACTCCTTCATTCTCGATAGACAGAATAACCTAAATCCTCCGCAAGACAGTGAACGAAGTTGTTCATATTTCACAAATAAACTCCATCCAAAGTCCATCTATCCCTCATTAGGCTACTGCTCTGCGTCCCACCATAGATAATACAACATTGGCAATGTACCAAACAGCACACTCTGGTGCCCAAATAGTCACTTGAATCGGGAAACAATCCTAAATGCATCCACTTTAGAAATTTTATTGAGAGGGGAATTATTAGGCTATAGTCCATGCATCCTTGTGTAAATAGCCTACAGTACAAAGACCGTTGCGGTCTTGCATTGCAGGGATGCGGAATGAGTAGCGTGGCTTGGATCTAACGCATGGCTGCTATGGACAAAGGAAAGGTGGAGGGAATATTTTTGTTTTTTCATACGTGAAGAAAAACGCGGGGGATGGTTTCTGAGATGCCACAGGCTTGGGAACCTGAGACGGAATGGTATAACGGGAGGGCGGCTCGTTTTGTCTCAGCAAGGAGGGGACTGTGAACCAGACGGGGTGGAGCGATAGATCGCCTAGCCCCTCTCCGTGCAGACGGCCTTGTGTCCCGTTTGCCTAGAGCTCGGGAGAATACTGTATCGCAAGTAGGCCTATAGCAGACAGAGAGAGGGGCCGGTCTATGGGAGGGACTAGCGCAAAGGGAGAATTGGAAAGAGGAGGGGGCGGGGAGGCGGCACGGGTGCTGTTTCTCCAGTCTCTTTCCCCTGTCTTTGTCTCACACTCTTTTGTTAGCCATGCCTAGCCTGCTGGTTCTAGCAGGGATCATGGAGAAAAATGGGGGTTACGGCGGGGATCTAGCCGGCTCCGGGTTCGGAAGCGAAGGTCTCCTAGTGCCACCCGACGAGGAAGAAGACGACTCCCGTGCCCTGAGGGTCGCGCTGGGCCAGCTGTCTCTACTGGGGCTTGGTGAAGGCGAGGACGGCGGCGGGGCTCCTGGAACGGGAGTACAGGATCGGAGTAACAATAACAATAACCATCACAACCATACCAATAATATTGGCGGAGGTGGTGGGGACACAGGGCTTTTGCAAGGGAAGAGCAAGTTATGTGTCCTGTACGAGGGTTCTTCAAGTGAGACGAAAGGACGAGGCTGCAACATAACAGAATGCGTCCCCGTGCCCAGCTCGGAACATGTGGCCGAAATAGTGGGGAGACAAGGTAAAGATTCCAACCAAATGTTCCTATTTAAAGTTATGTTGCTGTTCTGAGCTAAATGTGTCTACCTGTAGTTTGTAGGGTGTTTTTATAATGCTCTATAACTGTTAGCTGGTGTTATTGATATAGAAAAGGGAGTGGTGTTGTTTTTTGTTGTATTCTACACAGGTTTCCTTACCACTCTTTGGCCATGGTAACAAATCTGTTTCAAGTTAACATACTGTGGCAGAAACTGCAACGTTGTTGCAACTAGGCTCGGTTCTATTGTCTGTCTAGTGAATTTCAAACGTGGGGAGACACAAAGCAGGACTGTAACCGTTACCTCATGGGCGCATTATTCTACATCCAGCCATCAATGTCAGCTCACAGACGCACACTTCAGGCAGGGATAGCACTTGCTTCCTTTGTCGTCTGAACGCGCGAGAATGTTAAAAAAAAAACCGCAACGTGCTACTGGTAACGGAGGTATCTCGTCGCCCAGAAATGTTTACAAATTATTTATTGTCTTTATTGTGAATAGAACTTGTATTTGAGTAATGATTGCCGTTTTCAAGCAGTTGTTTTCAGTTTCGTAAATTCTAATTATGTTCATTGTTTTTGTTGCTGACTGCCCCAGTGACACAATTCGACAATGGCAAGAGTGTTTCTCTATATTCTCTATTCTTGAGCGAGTTAAAAAGTGAATTCCCAGATTTAAGATGGATATATCTGTGTATCGAATAATTGTCGAAGACGTCGACATGAACCTGAATGACAGCAGCTGTCAAACAAAGGTGTGAAAGTGAGAGGGGGGTGAGGGGAGGGGTACCTTATTAGGCAGTGTTACCAGTAGACACTCGGGATGATCCAAGGAATCGAAGCGTGACTCAGCGAGAAGTTGGACCAACGTGTCAAGTTGAATGTTGTGTAGTTCTTCTATGTCTGATGTAAGATAAGAACAAAGAATAACATAAAATATGTGGCCTTTCTAAAACCTATTGCCCATATTGTTATTGTGATCAACACAAAATGGCTATTTATCAGACTGTAATATACGGATTCTCCAGATTGCTTGTAACCTGACCAACTCTCAGAACCAGCAACTCTCAAGGTTGTTGATTTTTATTTATTGCTTTGTGGTACATGGTTGTTTTTGGTTGAGTGCATCTATTGTTGACTGGCTCTGTTGTGATGAGTCCAAAAGATACAGAGGGGTTGGTTAGACAAGCAGGGATGAATGGGTGGGTGGATGGTTGGTGGGTCAGAGGCACTGGGCATTGAAAGGGAGTCACACCCAGACACCCAAACCAAGGGCTCCACCTGAACCTCACTCCAATGAACACTCCCAATACCACATGGTTTCCCAAGTCACTAAGAGAGAGAGGAGAGGGGGGACACACACCAATTCAGCCAGTGAATCCTAATTCATGTTTTTGGGGTTACACAAATAAACAGGTCCCCACAATGTCAAGTGGTTCCAAGGCAGCAGAGACTGTTTGCTTCAACTCCATTTTTTCCACAGATGTGGTGATCTGGTTTTTGTTGTGCCGTTAAGTGCTCTCATCTTCCTGTGCGTCTCCTGTTCGTTACTCTGAAGTGTAAGCGTCGCATTTTAATGGGGTAACTGATGACAGCCGTAGGGTGGATCCAGTGAGCACAAGTGCAGCAGAGGGCTTTGTGTTGACTGAGAAGTGCCGATTTGGGGGATTTGGGATGAGCTCCTTTTGATTCAGGGCCTCGTTAGTTAGTTCACATTCAACGCCCTCCTTCCCAGGGTCGACTACTGCCTGGTGAATCTGGCAAGTTAATGTCCCGTCCTGGAGAGGAGAATATTATTGTTTTCTCCTTTGTCAAAGTAATTTGAATTGATTCCGGAGGATGCTTTTGTGTCGTCTAGGGCTACATTATTACGACTCTAGGTCAAGGGTGGGTTTGCCGTGCAGGCACCACTAACAATGGACACAGTACTGGAAAGCATGCTCTCCAAATGAAAGACATGGCATAAAGTTGTGGAATGATATATAATGATCTTTGTTATTTGACTGAAGGAAATTGTAAAGGTTCCAATGGAGTCGTTTTCTTTGTCTCCTCCTCTGTTCATAGTTTGACGTTTTTATGTAGCCTATTGGTTTCAACTTAAATAGCCATTCACCTTCCTGCTACAAAGGATCACTAAACCTTACATCTATCCTAAGTTAACGCATGGTTTAATATAATAACATTGTGGTTATTACATAAGTTATAACTATCATACATATTATATATGCAATAACTATCATACATATTATAAAGCTTGAGTGTTCCTTCTAACACCCTTATGCTTAAACCCCAAATAACATCATCACCGCCATCATACTCAATAAATAAAAAATTATTATAGTTTGAACTCTTCAGCCCTCAGAGCCTCACTGAGTCACTCAGTCAGTGCCATCTAGGCTTCTGAAGTTTGTGCCCTAGTAGGTGGGGCTATTTAGTAGCATTAGGAAAGCACATCTCCCTCGGTTAGAGGTGTGCAGACATTTGATCCACACTGCTAAAGTCCCTGCACAGGGACTGCAGTTGAAAATAAGCAGGCTGGCTAAAACTGGCACTTTTACTGTAATGTTGATTACTGTGCACTGTCCCTGTAAAATGACATTGAATAAAGTAAGTAAAGTAAAGCGTATTTAGGCTACGGATGTAATGGTGTGCTGTGATTTGTAGTGCTACTTAGAAAGACGAGCTGAGACCTGACCATTGAATAAATTGCTACTTATTGTTACCAGACCACAGACATACATAAGCCTCTTAAAGACCCTGCTAAGGGGAGACACCTTAGGGGTGGAACATAAACATGCATTTCAGAATGAGAACGGTAGCTGCACACCTGCCTAAATGTCACCACAGGCTGCCGTAGTGGAGTGTTGCATGTCGTTTCCTGTTGGGTGTAATATATAGTGTACGGCTGTGTTTACCATATCCCTCTTGACCTCAAGTGCTCTTAACAAGCCTACTCAACAATTACTCCTTTTTAATTCCCCTCTTTGTCATATTACAACGTCTCAGTATTAGAGTTTAAGGTAATTTGACATGAAATAGCATTAGCCTGTACTCTCTCACATCTAGGCTCTCGCTAAAAGCACTTAATATAGTCAGTTTTTACACACTGATCAAAAACAGAGCAAATGCACTGCAATAAATGACCCAAAAATGATGTATGTGTGGGCCGGAGGTAGCAGACATGTCAGTTCAAGGAGAGGGGCTGGTTGTTCGTGGCAACACTGTTGAATGCAGCCATAACTGTAGCCATATCACAGAATAGTTCTGATGTCCTTTGGAAACAGGTACAATAACTAATCTGTTTAGCAATGTTTGTACATAGGAAATAAAATAAAGGGGTGTTCTAAAAATACTTTGAGATCTACAGTCTCTTCACAGATTGAGACTTGATGCCATGTGAAAACATGTGACTTAGTAATGATAATCTTTGCAGAAATTTAAAAAAAGTGTAACACTTTAAAATGTTGTAAAGGGGATAAAGACTAGTGACCATAGATGGACTGTCTAAACACTCTGTAGTTGTGAGCATTTTAGACCTACATTTGCCATCTTTTAAAAAGGTATGTCAAAGGTCAACTATCAATTCTGTCTTTGTTTCCATAGAAGAAGAAAAAACATACAAAATTGCTTTGTAGTAGTACAATCATAGCTATTCCAAATTCCTTATATTTGATGAGTGTATCAGAAAATTGAATTAAATGTGTCCTTGGCTTTTTTAAAACGTTGTATTTTGTTTCTGCAGGTTGCAAGATCAAAGCCTTGCGGGCCAAGACCAACACCTACATCAAGACCCCCAGTGAGGGGCGAGGAGCCTGTGTTTCTCATCACGGGCCGAAAGGAGGATGTGGCCCTTGCCCGCCGCGAGATCATCTCTGCCGCCGAGCACTTCTCCATGCTCCGAGCGTCCCGCAACAAGCTGGGCGTGTCCTTCAGCGGTTCCCCGCCTGCGCCCCTGCCGGGCCAGACCACCATCCAGGTAAGGGTGCCCTACCGCGTGGTGGGGCTGGTGGTGGGTCCCAAGGGTTCCACCATCAAACGCATCCAACAGCAGACCTGCACCTACATCGTCACCCCTAGCCGAGACCGTGACCCCGTCTTCGAGATCACCGGATCACCCAGCAACGCCGAGAGGGCCCGTGAGGAGATCGAGGCGCACATCGCATTCCGAACGGGGGTCTGCACGACCACAACAACGAGAATGACTGCCTGGGGCCGGATGGTGGCAGCCCAGTAGGCTCCGGGGGTCTGGAGAGCCGCCTGCAGCAGGTGTGGGGGCTGCAGGGGGGCCAGCGCAAAGCCGTTGACCAGCAGCTTCCGCCAGAACTTCTCAGATGCCATGGTTGGAGGAGGGGAAGGAGGAGGGCTAATCTACAGCAAGGGCAACTTCAACAGCCCCGGAGAGAAGCCCTGCTCCTACTTTGGCTCAGAGGGCACCCAGAGTTGGGGAGACCCAGACTACCCAAAACAGGTGGCCTTCTACGCCCAGCAGCGCTCCAAGAGCTTTGGAGGTCTGCCCCTGCCCCTGACTAGACTCTCTCCAGGCCTTCCTGAGCCCTGTGGAGGGAACACCGGCAACTCCTCAGGCACCAGCATCACTATTCTATCTGGCTCGCCTCATGCCCAGGCCCGCCGTGCCCACAGCGAGCCAACCTCGGGCGTGGGGTTCCCTGGACGCCTTCCTGTGCCGGACTCGCCACCGGCCACCCTCCGGGACTGCATGACCTGCTTCGAGAGCAAAGTGACGGCCGCCCTGGTGCCCTGCGGCCACAACCTCTTCTGCATGGAGTGTGCCATCCGCATCTGTGAGCTCAACCATCCAGAGTGCCCGGTGTGCCACACCCTGGTCTCTCAGGCTATCCGAATATTCTCCTAAAAAACACCACGTCAGTTTTTATCATTCGTTTTATCACAGTGTTTGTTCGACAATTATATTACTATTATTATTATTATGATTATTATTATTATTATACGTACTTTTCTTTTCTCAGAAAATTTTCAGACACACAAGCAGATATTTTAGAAGGCACTGCTTGCTTTACTAAAAAGTATAAGAAATATTTTGAATTTTTTCTTTTATATATATACATATATATTTTATAAAAGTTTTGTTTATAAGAAAAGTATAGTACCTAGCATTTTTTCATTTTTTTTTACTGCTGCTGTTTTTCATTCATGAATCACAGTATGGGCGGAGTAGATTGGAATGTGAACATTTAACGATTCAGATTTATTTTACCATGAAGTGGTTTTATATGGAGGAAGAAAGGAAGGAGGTGATCATTAAGGTTCAGTTTAACTCCCTGGTATCTTATCTGTACCTGAATGATATGGGAAGTCAAAATCGAACAGAAGGAAAAATATTGAATCTTTCATTGCACCTTACAATCGTCTTAGTTTCGGATAGTCAGATGAATGATTGTAAATCATCCAGAAAAATTACGTAGCTGATGAAAAGGTAAATACCCCAATGTGGCTCGAAATAATGGAACAAACTCTGATATTGTCATTGAAAGTCTAAATTTGTTCCAATCAAAGGATGGACTATTCCATCATTGTCCCCTTTCTGACATTTGTATCCCTTACAAGCTTGTTGTTGTACCTGGTAGTCCTTCCTAAACACCTGTTAGAATGGTAACAATATAGGACAGGATACTCAAACGCCTTTCTTTATGCAGATATGTTTTACAGATTTCCTTTTTCACAAAGAGGTGAATGAATGCTACACATTGTATTGCTAAAATGTTCACTTCAATATCTGTTACACCTTGAATATCACTGCAGTTTGGTGAAAAGTTTCAGCGATGCCTGTTCCTCGTGGCACTTGAAAAGCATGTTGCTTTCGCCGTTGTTAAGCACTGATTTAATTTGTGAGGCTAAAAGCCTTGGAATTTGTCCAGTTGGCTAATTTGGGAGATCCGTCTCCCCGACGGACTAGTTTCGAAGTCAACTTATCCCCACTTATTGTCTTATGTGGTAATTTAGCTGCTGAACGATGTAGGACAAAAACGAGAGCCACTTTTGACAGGCATCTCTCTGAGGTTTGCGCAGTTAGAGCGTCAGCCATTAGAGTGGACAGAAGCTGAGGAAAACATTGAGCTGTTCTCTGAATTGGTAATAGTGTACCTAAATGGGCGAAAAGCTCCTAGAATACAGTACTACCATCCACAGAGCTCCCTCACCAACCCCGTCCAGCAGCTTTGTATTTTAGCTCAGAGGCCTATAATTATCAGAGCTGTGCAGGAGCAGGTGTTTAATAGCGCACTGTGGATGTGACCTCAACTTGGAGGTCTTTTTTAGCCCCCTCTTTTTCTATTTTCTTTGGGAGTGCCCCCCCCCCCCCTGCTTACTGTTCGATCGTTGGCTGTTGAAGGTAGTAATAACTGCAGCCGACCCACAATGCATTGCCTCCCTGAGTGGGGTGTATTGTCTGGGCCCAGCGGTGGCGTGGGCCCGGAGTGCTCGGACACGGCCCGGAGAGACTCATTGATAATTAGGCAAATGGGCCGGTCCAGGTGCGGACCGTGTGGGGACCCTGGTGCTGTATTGGGGGTGAGACTGAGTCCCGGCGTGGGCCGCTGACCGCCCCACCTCTCTGTCACAGGCACAGAAGGTCCAGTCTGGGTGCAGCTGGGCAAATGGGACCCCTCCTTCTATCCCTCCCTCCCTCTTTCCTTCTCTGCTGCTCTGAGCTATCCCTACTGGGGAGAGGGGCCTCCTTTGTCCCAACACTCAGAAAAAAAAGCAGCATATGAAAGAAAGAGACCAACTGAACAGGCTGGCAGCTCTGAAATGAGAGTGAGGGGACTTTGGAGAAAGAAAATATATCTACAGTGTCAGTAGATACAGTAATTACCTAGTGTAAAATTATACACACAGATCCAATTCTTGAAATGCCCCACTGAACTAGATGTCTCCATGTGTTCTCAATAAGATAAGGGTATGAAAACATGCAGACATATATAATTTAAGAGTACGAGGAGTCTGATCGCTTGGAGTTCATTACCCCCCACCCCAATTTGGATGAAGGCCTTTGTGACAGAGAGCGAGTGCAGATCGAAGTCTCCATAGAGAGCCCCCCCCCCGTATCTCCCTTCTGTATGGGACATCCTGCAGCTGCCCACTCACCACAGACACACAAGCTTAGCCAATGGCAGGCTAGCACTGGGCCTTCAGAATGAAATCAGACGATTGTAATTGACAGGAAAGCGGAGGAAACGCCCCATTTAGCCACCACTCATGCTGAATCAAATTACACACCCTTTGCCTGTGCCTCTGCCTTAGCCCCAGCCTGGGGATTTCAGAGGGAGGGAGGGGGATTAGAGCCGTTGGAGGATAAGAGGGGGGCTTTTTGGGGTGGAGAGAGAGAAGGCTGCTCCCAAAGAAAAGAGAACCTGCAGATCTAGTCTTTGTGAGAGGGGTAGTTAGAGTGCTGCTGCCTCATGTTTGCTGGTGGTGGCAGGTGAACAAGGACATGCTGGTGATTCAGCAGGTCTCCCACTAACACTGCATCAGATTGCTCTATTGCGTTTTTTCAGGAGAACTCTTTTGCTCAACTTCTGTCCATGAAAATATGATGAATAGTTACAATAGACGCTTGTCCCTACTCTAGGCAGCAACAGAGCCACCCTTTCCCCCATTGTATTGTCAGCAGACCACTCCTGTTGTGCGTGGACTGTGAAGAAATAGAACTGTACTTCAGAGTATCTAAATTCTATTACATATATAGAAATTAATTGACTATTTATGAATGGGGAGAATTGCACAGTGGTTTGGTCTGAACTTTCAATGACAATTTCAAGGCAGTATAACGCTGTTAACTGAATATAGTATTTTCTATTATTTGTTATTGTGTTTTAAGCCTTAATATTCTGTATTAAAAGATACATATTGCTTTCACTTTGGCATAAACGTTTAGTGACATACAGTAGGCCTTCAATAGTATTGCCCCCCAAAAAAACTTTAAAGTAACTATTTGTCAGAAAAGAATGTGAATCAACCGGGGTGGGTGGGATTAAAGGGAATTGGGAAATTAGGCTCTTAAACACTTCATATTAAAATATAGAGTAAAGCACCTTATTATGAGAAAACACATATAATTAATACCAAACCGACCACTGATGGTGAATATTTCTTCATAGATTTTGAAAGACATGCACATAAGGTTTCCCTATCATGTTTTTATAATATAATTATTGTTATTCCTTGTAGTAGTGGTATTATGGGAGACCTCTCATCCATTCAGTAAGTACTGATGACTTGGTTGAGTTTGCACTGGTTTAATGTAGAGGGCTTTTTAGAGAGTCTCACTGTTTTAGAGGCTGTGGGAGACATTTGCATTGTGCTTTATGAGAAAGGATTCTGCGCATCTGTGTATATATATATCAGTAATTTACATCCAGTCAAATGCCTGCTATATAAGTGGGATTTTGATTATTTTTACAAGGTGAAAATATCCTTTTGAATTTGTTTGTTTATGGACTTTGAAGATCACTTTTATTTATATACAGTACCAGTCAGAAGTTTGGACACACCTACTCATTCAAGGGTTTTTCTTTATTTTTACTGTTTTCTACATTGTAGAATAATAGTGAAGACATCAAAACTATGAAATAACACATATGGAATCATGTAGTAACCAAAAAAGTGTTAAACAAATCAAAATATATTTTATATTTGAGATTCTTCAAATAGCCACCCTTTGCCTTGATGACAGCTTTGCACACTCTTGGCATTCTCTCAACCAACTTCACCTGGAATGCTTTTCCAACAGTCTTGAAGGAGTTCCCACATATGCTTAGCACTTATTGGCTGCTTTTCCTTCACACTGCGGTCCAACTCATCCCAAACCATCTCAATTGGGCTGAGGTCGGGGGATTGTGGAGGCCAGGTCATCTGATGCAGCACTCCATCACTCTCCTTCTTGGTAAAATAGCCCTTACACAGCCTGGAGGTGTGTTGGGCCATTGTCCTGTTGAAAAACAAATGATAGTCTCACTAAGCCCAAACCAGATGGGATGGCGTATCGCTGCAGAATGCTGTGGTAGCCATGCTGTTTAAGTGTGCCTTGAATTCTAAATAAATCAGAATCACAGACAGAGTCACCAGCAAAGCACCCCCACACCATAACTCCTCCTCCTCCATGCTTTACGGTGGGATCTACACATGCGGAGATCATCCGTTCACCCACACCGTCTCACAAAGACACGGCGATTGGAACCAAAAATCTCAAATTTTGGACTCCAGACCAAAGGATACATTTCCACCGGTCTAATGTCCATTGCTCGTGTTTCTTGGCCCAAGCAGGTCTCTTCTTATTATTGGTGTCCTTTAGTAGTGGTTTCTTTGCAGCAATTCGACCATGAAGGCCTGATTCACACAGTCCCCTCTGAACAGTTGATGTTGAGATGTGTCTGTGACTTGAACTCTGTGAAGCATTTATTTGGGCTGCAATTTCTGAGGCTGGTAACTCTAATGAACTTATCCTCTGCAGCAGAGGTAACTCTGGGTCTTCCATTCCTGTGGCGGTCCTCATGAGAGCCAGTTTCATCCTAGTACTTGATGGTTTTTGCGACTGCACTTGAAGAAACATTCAAAGTTCTTGAAATTTTCCGTATTGACTGAATTTTCCGTATGTCTTAAAGTAATGATGGACTGTCGTTTCTCTTTGCTTATTTGAGCTGTTCTTGCCATAATATGGACTTGGTCTTTTACCAAATAGGGCTATCTTCTGTATACCCCCCCCTACCTTGTCACAACACAACTGATTGGCTCAAACGTATTAAGAAGGAAAGAAATTCCACAAATTAACTTTTAAGAAGGCACACCTTTTAATTCAAATGCATTCCAGGTGACTACCTCATGAAGCTGGTTGAGAGAATGCCAAGAGTGTGCAAAGTCGTCATCAAGGCAAAGGGTGTCTATTTGAAGAATCTCAAATATAAAATATATTTAGATTTGTTCAACACTTCTTTGGTTACTACATGATTCCATATGTGTTATTTCATATATTTGATGTCTTCACTATTATTCTACAATGTACAAAATAGTAAAAATAAAGAAAGACCCTTGAATGAGTAGATGTGTCCAAACTTTTGACTGGTAGTGTATATATCTCTATATAATGTCCCCTCATCCTTAAACATAAAGACGTATATTGATAGGCTACTTATATGTATGGATCTAATAAATTGAAGCATTTCATCAAGTCAAATATATAGATAAGAATACCGTAATACCACATACTGTAATGATGAATACAGTGCTGTATTGATGATTCCACTGACATATACCGATACATTCTCTCAAATATGTAAAGACGTGTTCTAAAATATTCCTAGATCCCTTTGGATGAATCAGGTTTTATGTACATTAGGATGAAAAGCAATAATGTCAATACTGCAACAGTAAACAAAAGAGCCAGTTTAGTATGTTCATAGAATTCAGCGCCATCCAGAACGCAACCTTTGATTCATTTTAATATTATTCCATTTTTGTCTAATATCTTCTAAAAATGCATATGGATTTATGCCAATGTAGGATGAGAAATGTAATTAATTAGCAACAGTTTCAGGCACAAGAGCATGTTTTTGTTGCTTTCCTACGTCTTGCTTTTAGTAATTTTTGACTGCTTAATCCCGTATTTTTCACATTGAATATTAATAAGACTGCAAGCATACCTCAAATACAGGGTGTGCCAACACCAGTGCAACCTCAAGATTCCCTCCTCTTAGTATCTGTGGAATTTTGAGAACACAATACCTATTATTTGGAAGAAACCAATTGCATTGTAAAAGTAAGCTTTTCAGTGTAAACATACAATGCATTTCAAGAACATAACATTAACAATTGAGGCATTTCCTGTCTGTCAAAAGCAGGAATTCATAACTCCTATGGTGATAGATTGGTGTCTAAGTGACAACTTAAATCACACACTAAAGTAGACACAATAGTAAGACAGAAGGTTGGATTACTTCCATAGGATCTGTCGAAGACCTCTTCCATAAGAACGTATTCTGATGCCCAATGCATTGAGCCAAACATTTTCATCACTTGAGAATGTAGCATTTATTTAACATGTATTACTCTGTATTTATTTATGTTTAGGGAGAAACATTTATAGTTACCATAAGCATATCATGAGAATATATTTCAGTTTTTAGATTGGTTCCAAAACATGTTTTGTAGCTGATTTGATGGCACAATTTAATTATTTCTTTATGCTGTCTGTTATAAGTAGTTGTCATTATCCAGCTTTTAGCTGATTTAAGATAAAAGGTCAAAGGTAGCCAAAGAACAAAACCTTGGGAGAGGTTCGAGGACATCTATAGTAATTATATTGCTAATCATAAGGTATGTAATAATTCTACGAATGTTAACACATTTCCCCCTTATGATAGTTTGGATTTATTGATGAAGGTGGCTGAGGTCAGTACAATAATAATCAGCTTTCATTTTTAATAACCCACTAGTGATAGTTTTGTCAAAAAGTCATACAAGCTTCAGTCAATATCTGTGAAATGGAGCTTGTCTCAAAAAGACATCCTGTTTCAGTTTGGTCTTTTTTTTATGCTACAGGAGCTTCAGTGATCAAATACCCAATCACTGCCCAAAGACACCAATCCTAATGCGTCACCCTCTTAAGTTGTATTGATATTGGTATTATTGCCAATTTAGATTTATGAATAATGATGTCAATAAGTTTATGTTTAATCATCACAGCTCTTAATGTGAAAAGGCTAGACTTGTCTTGGAAAGCTGATGTCTCTTCAGAATGGGGCAGGAACACATACTAAATGAGAAAAAGAAGGGGTAGAGATTTGTATTTGTTTACAATTCTGTTAAAATTCATGTTGAATTGCAGCTGAAGGGCTAGATTCGTCTCAAAGACCCCAGACTGAACAATAGTTGAATAATGCATAAGAAAGTTGTTAAGATTATACAAATACCCTGCAGTACTTTTGTTAGAGTTCAAAAAGAATACTGTGGTTTTAATTTAATATTGTTTATAGTTAACTTTATTCTCCATGTTGAAGTATGATAGCTGAAGTTTAGTACAGTACATAAGAGTAACAGTAAAATGAAGATCCCATGGCATTAACATATCTCATCAACATAACCACAAGGTGTATAAAAAGCTTTAAAAGAAATTAAGATGGACATATATTTAATTCCATATATTTACCTTGAGGTGTAATTGATATAGAAATTAAAATAATGACTGTCTTATAAGATGAGGCATAGCTTGATATATGCACCCACTCACCCAGTATAGGAAGTACTCCACTTCATTTAGCGGAGAAACAAAGATGGCGGTGAGATAACTCTTAGGGGGATGTCTATTTCATTAACTATTTTCTTCAATTGATAGTGTTCTTTACAATAAATTAAGCATACTATAATAGTAACCGTAGAAACTGAACAGTTTTCGTCTCTTTAACAAATGTACAACTCGTTATGCATTATGTATAATAATAGTAGCGCCCCTTTCAAGGAGTGATAGGAAATCCTTTAAATTGATGCGCTTAAGCAATTATTTCTGACCTATCATAATCACAAGATGAGCAAGTAATGCATTTGAATGTAAAATAAATTACCAGTGCACTCCTTTTACCTTATGGTTGATCAATTTTAAAGTGAGCTGGAAAGAATTTGTGAGAAGGTTTCACCGCAGACTATATTTGAGTTCTTCCACATACATTTATAGAAAGCAACTTTAAAAAAGTAATCTTATTACAGTTTCTTAAATCTATTTTGCTAACATGGGTTATTATTTCATAGAAAGACGAGGAATAAGTCAGTTTCTGGATGTTATTTATGAAAATCTTAAAATGAAGAAAACATATTTATGAGTAACCTCAAGAAATTTGTTTTTTAATTAAAAATACAAGAAGTTAATATATTTCTAAACACAGGAAAGTTGGTTTCTACTAACGGTTAAAAAAATAAAATAAGTTTTATTTATGAAAGTTATGGACTCACCTCCACACTGTATTTCATTGTAAATGAAATAAGAGTTGATGTGGGTTCCCCATAGCTTATATTTTAACTTCCGATATGCACTATTTCAAAGAACACCAGTGCATTCACAGTGGAATTATGACAGAAAATAATATAAATATTTTTAGGATTTTGAGGTATTTTAGTCACTGAGCATCAATTTTGTGCCTCAATTACACATTAATTTCTTGCATCAGCACTCTTTCTCAATGCTGGTTGCTTACCTTTTCCCCTTTGACTAACCCCATACTGACGGGCCCCATTACACATTTCCTCTGGAGTCTTAACTTGCTTTTATTAATCTCTAACTTTTTATGCGAACACAGCTTCAGTTGTGATTACAATGCTGAGAACGAGTGATTCAGGTGTCCCACAGGGGCACATGTAACGTATACAGATCCACACACATTCATATGTCTACAACTTGGGACCCTTTGTGATTGGTAAGGCAAGAGAGGACATCATCAAAGCCTTAATGAATGATTACCTTAAAATTGGGCTCAAGTTTCTTCGTGAAAACATGACAGGGTGAGAACTGAGCTGAGTGATCAATAGTTTAGCACATAGGCACACTGTGTAGTAGATCTATGGTAACCAGCCACACACACACCAACACATTCATATCCGTACTAGTTTGCATGTATCTTGTATGGTCACCTAGACTGGATAAACACCACAGATCCTATGTGTTTTGTTTTAACACAAGGGGTCTGGGGCTGTTTGGTCCTTGTAGATTTTCATAGTTGGCGCCTCTTCAGAAACAGAAAAAAGGACAAGTGGTTCATGTGAAGCAAAGAGAGGCCATTTCAGTCCCCATGTGAGACTGTCAGTATTTTACCCTTTTCATTTTCTCATCCCAGTTCTATAAAAGGGGAAGAAAGCTTGGTTGTCAGTCCTTCACATATGGATGAACCTAAAATGAATTCATTTAATCTCAATACTAGGTAGTTAAAAGTGAACCTTTGTCGTACAATTCAACATGTCAGGACGGTATATTTTCCGCCACCACTGACAGAAGCATGGGAACTGAAATGACCTTCCGGCCTTAACGTCGTCCTCTTCTGAAGGGGCCCATTGCAGTCTGACAGTTTGTCTTTGGTAGTGTTTCTTCAGATTCTCCCGGCACCGTAGAAGTGTTTCATACCGGTCTTATAGTGGTCTTAGTGCATTAGTTTTGGGTCAGCATCTCCTGGCTTTAGTTTCTGGTTTCTCTGTGATCAGTGAGAGAGGGTTTGCCATGTGGCTGGCCGTCACTTTGATAAAATAAAAAGTATTCTTTGAACTGTTACAGTGTGTCATGCCCACAAGAGGCATGTGATATTGCAGGTTTATTTCTTAGCACATGTTTTTGTGAATAATTTCTTTGACATTTTATTATTGTATCTGCACCATATTAGTTTTGGTTTCTGTTATTTTTTCAAAGATGTATTGTAAATGTTTCTAATAAAACAAAAATGAAATCATCTCCGATGGATTTTGCTTTGTCTTATGAGTATTTAAAAAAAAGTTGCAGTTGTGAAATAGCAAACTGAGTACCATAAGTTAAGTGTAGCCAAAGTACCATACAGTAATTCCACAGTATGTGATTTTTCAATGAAAAAGTAGGTACAAATAAGGCATATGATTAAGGCATAAAATAAAGGAGCAAGACTTAAGAAATGAAATTTATTTATACATATGCAATCCAAATATACACGAGAATTAACATTTAAAACCTCTAACCTTCACCACCCAATGTACTATTGGGAATGCCACAAGGAAAAAAGCAGTGTTGTTGGGGAAAAGAACTCAGCAGGATAATGACTGTTTACACTGTTGACCTTCGGCTGTGGTAAAGGCACACTGAAACTTTCCCCACACCTCCCCTCTTTTGCCAAACTAGCAGATCTATAAGGGCTAGTATCCTCCCTAGTGCTTACTCTTACCAACCTACTGACAGAACTACACACACCCAGAAAAAACAGAAAATATAACCATAAAAAGAGACCTGGGACACTCTTAAGAGATATCCCAGAAGGCATTATACTGTTCCAGTTACATACAGTGGATAAGGGGGGGTGGGCAGTGGAGGAGTTCATTTACAGTAAAACAAGCCATCTTGTGTACATCAGAGACCCAGCAGCGGGCAAGGCTGAGTGCCCTTACTACCCATCTCCTGCAACATGAGCTGTCCATCCATCCAGGACAGCAGGCAGCAGGGAGGGCTCCACTCAGAGACCATGGTTTATGACCACCACCCCTCCAACCAATATCCCCTCATCACCCTCCCATATCTACACAGCCATGGGGAAAGCGACAGCAATTCAGTTAAACAGAAAAACACCCAAAAGAGCAAGACTGGGTTTGCAAAAAAGACATAGGCCTATGTGAGAAATATTGCTGTGCACAAAGTACTTTGTAATGGGTTTGAGGGAGGAGGGGTGAAAATGTTGATCACAAAAAAAATCTGAAGAGCAAACTTTATTCTGTGTAATAACTTAAAGGGAAGTCGAAGTGCACTGATAAAATGGACATGAAAAGTTACCTCCACGGACCCCCATTTTGTGCAGTTTAGATTGGCCTGACATATTTGACCAGGTACATTTGAGATGGCTTACCTCCTCGTTTCCCCATTAGTCATTAAATGGAACTACCCTTGGCTATCATAAAAGGATTTGATTACCAGTGAAATCAAGAACAGAAAGAGAGAGGACACCCTTCATATATAGTAAGCAGCTTCAGATCAAAACCACCCAGTGTTGCATGTTAGCACAAACCCTTTGGTCAAACAAGACCTCAATATAGTGTTAAATAAATATCATTGGGACAAACTCAAATACGTTTGGGAGGAGCTGACTGACAATGGGGGGGGGGGGTTATTGCCCCTTTTCTGTTCTGGGGAATTGGGTGTGTTCACAGGCTTATTAAATTGAGCTGACAATGGGGGATCAGTTCACAATGAGTGAGACAAAAACTGTGGAAAGATATGGCGGACCATACCCTAACATGCTCAATTTCTCAATATAAATGAATTCAATTCAAGTCCTTTTTCATATTTAAAACCGATCAAGCCAAGGCGTAACCATAAAGCTTATTGAATTAGATCGGGACAGACTTCTCAGAGGAAACAACGCAAACAGAGGCTATGGAAACATCTGGCTGCCCCCCTTTGTCTGCCTGTCTTTCTGTCCTTTTGCCTCCCTTTGTATCACTCCCCCTGTTTCTGTCTGCCTGTATCCTTGTCTCTCGGTTTCTCCTCCTTGTCTCCCAGTCCTCCCTCCCCAGTCTACCTGTCTGTCCCTGACTCTCCCTGGCGGTGGCGAGGCCTCAGTTGTTCTGGCAGCAGGCACTCGACTTGGCAGCGTTCTGCGTGGGCTGCACCGTGATCGGCACCACATTGGAGTTGGGCGAGAAGTCGGCGTCGCTGCGGCCCGACATCTGCCTCTGGGACACGATGTTGTAGATGGCTGCAGCAGACGGAGGACAGACAGACAGGTGAGGACACAGATAACAGTTGCTGTTGGGTTGTTAGGTGAGGAGAAAGCGGAGAGTGTTTCGTCAAGGACTACAGCAGATACAAAACTGAGAACAAGACTGAGAACAAGACGGTCATGCAATGGGGACCTAAACAGCATTTCACTTTCCAGGATTGTGTAAATAAATACCAAAACAAACATAAAATGGAGACAAGTTGTCATAGAAACCACACAGCAGCACACTGTGGCTCCTGGGGACTGAACTTCTGCACCTTCCCTAGGATTACTCGAGTCTGGCACGCCAAAACTAACTTCAAACTGACTCATACATGCCACTGACTGGCTGGTGAATCCCCAAGGCAGTTCCCTACCTCAAAATTAGCAAGACATTGAAAACCTACAGTGAAAACGAGCAGACAAGACGACCTCAACTAACCCTTGACCTGGTATGTCAACCACTAGCTACAGTCAGCCTGCTTCCTGGGTCAGGAGAGTTCAATTCCTACATGGCTGTGTTTGAGCACACTGCTATGCGCTCTGTTCTCCTCTCTTAAATGAGCTAATTAGAACTATCGTTAGCTCAATGGGCCTAGTTGGTTTGAAGTTTCTATGAATAAAAAATTGGTTGAAGAGTAGAATGACTAATTGTACAAATGCAGGCAGAAAGCAGAACACAAAAAGCAGGGAGCATGATGACAGCCCTATAGCAATTGATTTGAAGGCCTCACTTAGTGAGAGGCTTGTTCCTCAGACACTCTTGGGTTTTTGAGTCGGCCGTTGCTAATTTTTCTATTTTATAGCAGCCATGCATTAACAAGGGAATTTCTAAGGTGTGGCTAATAAGTCAATGCCTCTCAGTAAGTTGCTCTTGTAGAGGTACTTAATGTGAGTTCTGGGTATGAGGGACTAAATGATGAGACACCTGGAAAGATCATATTTGCATTCCAAAGTACCAAAAATAAATGCTTTAGTGGTTTCCTGGCAAACATCAGATCTGATTGAGGCTCACACAAAGTGCGAGTGTCTGAGTGTGCCAATTACAGATGCTTTTGACCTGCAGAGTAATCTTACAGTAGAGGCCTCGTAATAACCTGGATTTTGCTGCCATCTATTGGTGGAAGATAAGTCAGCGCTGAACAAATGGACTACAAAGCTCTCAGAGTACAAATAATATATATATAAAAACTACAGAAACGTTTGGTATGGCCGTTAATATAGGAGAGACCTTTACTTGGACTAGCGACTCTTTTTAAGCCTTTTAAGTGTTAGAGTAGGCCAGCTCTTTCACAAGATGGCATGATTCTGTGTGCACTACAGGGTGAACACAAGTTGCAGTTTGGGGCAATTCCACTTTAAAATGTATACCAAAAAAAAAACATTGATTTCAATTATGAACAAACCATAGAACACTATGCATAAAGACTAATTTCAACAATTTCCACAGAAACTTTTACAAAAACACATTTGCAGGAAGAACTGCGCAGATACAAAGTTTGGTAACAGAATAAAACTGAGGGAGATTTTACCGTAATTCTGCAGTTTCCAATAAATGTTATTTTATACTGTATAAATTGTTCAAAGTAGTTACTGTGCATAGAGTTGTATGGTTTGTTAAACTTTTAGATCAATGGTTTTTGTTTGGCATACATTTTAAAGTGAAAAGATCGATCACAGTGTAATTCCGTAACGATGGAATTGCCCCTTATCAAAATCACAAGCAGTCCCAATGTGTATGGTAGGCAGTGTTGCATGGTATATTGTACACTAACCTGTGAGAGTGGTCTGGAAAGCCAGCTCCACATTAGAGGAGTCTAACGCCGAGGTCTCCAGGAAAGACAGTCCATGCTTCTCTGTAGAAAAGGGGGGGGACACACACACACACACACTCACAGGTCATATTCACTGTCCATACTAGTAGGCACTTCATAAAACAGCTATCCAGTCACTATACATCAGCAATGAGGCTATTTGCAACAGTCACCACAGTGTAGGCTAACTGATAGAGCAAATAGAAATGGCATGATGTCGATGACCCTTTGTAGTAGTGCTGCATAAGCCAACCCTGGTGACAAATCAATAGCAGAAACTGAATGAGAGCCTGTGGTTTCACATGGTATGTTGTTTTGCTCTACACAATGACGCCTTCCAGTCTGGCTTGGCCATCACAAGGACAATTCCATTCGTTCATATACATCAGCCACTCTTATCAAGAGCAATTTACAAGTCAAAGTGTATTCCATGCATGAACTAAGAATCAAGGTCTTAAGTAAACACATGAAAACTATTATGCAGAGCTACAACAAAGGAGAAGTGTGATAAGTTGGAAATGTCACATTGGAGTGTGGAGAGAAGCTAAAATCATAATGGAGTCAACTCGACTGGCTTTTTTTTCCAATTGCTGGGAATGTGCATTCAGAACCATGGGCTGTTAATCACTGACAGAGGCAGCCTGATGGGAGCTCTGTTGTCTCTACATCAAAGAGCAGCCCCTAAGGGGAAAGGAGCCAGTGACTGACAGTGGAGGGCATTCCCTTGTCCATTGGGAGGCTCAGGTGCATCACTTTCCCCAGCCCCAGATTATTTGTTTGAAATGTTCTTGTTCCAATTTTGAAAGCAAGATTATGGTAATGCTTATCAAAACATTGGTATTGTGTTGTTGTTCAGCTTGCTGTATCACTTTATGTCCACTGCTATTGCGAATAAAAAAGCAAAACTTATCGAGGGAGAAACAACTCTCCTGTACTGTCCCTTGGCAAGGTAATGCTGCTGTAGTAGAATAAACAAACAGATCAACTAGATGGCTATAAAACTAGTTGATGTGAGGGTACCTGCCAAGGCCTTGGCCTCGTCCGTGGGCACGGCCCTGAGGTGGCGCAGGTCACTCTTGTTGCCCACCAGCATGATGACGATGTTGCTGTCAGCGTGGTCCTGCAGCTCCTTCAACCAGCGTTCAGCGTTTTCATACGTCAGGTGCTTGGCGATGTCGTACACCAGCAGAGCCCCCACTGCCCCACGGTAGTACCTACACAGAGGACAGGAGGAGGGAACTAAGTGTTACTGGGAGCAGTAGTGGACAGAACACCAGAGCATTGGCTGGTGTTCTAGATGAAATGCTATTGCATACATCATAAGCAAAGTGCTCAAAGCTGTCAACAAGATGAGAAAAATTGGAAAATTAGCAGAAACAGGCTGGAATGTTCTGCACGTACAAACATCCTCAATGGCTGCGTTTACACAGGAAACCCAATTCTGATCTTTTTCCCCCACTAATTGGGTATTTTTGACCAATCCCATCAGATATTTTTCAGAGCTGATCTGATTGTCAAAAGACCAATTAGCTCAAAAAAAGATAATCAGAATTGGGCTGCCTGTGTAAACGCTGCCAATATGTCACAGGTGCCTGGCAGACAGACCCAAAACAAACAAATCACTACGTGTGCGAGCTGTGTTAATACTCACGCGGAGGTGATGGCTCTGTAGCGCTCCTGTCCTGCCGTGTCCCAGATCTGGGCCTTGACGGTCTTGCCCTCCACATGGATGCTGCGCGTGGCAAACTCCACCCCAATGGTGCTCTTGCTCTCCAGGCTGAACTCGTTGCGGGTGAAGCGGGACAGCAGGTTACTCTTCCCCACTCCAGAGTCCCCAATCAGCACCACTGGAGCACAGAGAGAGGAGCGAGGGCATGAGTCAGACAGACACCACCAGAATAACAATACAGTACGTTACCCACTGTACAGGGGTCGACAAACAACTTGTTTTCTACAATGTAGGAACAGGAACACTCAGTGGGGGTAAAAAACAGGTCTGACAAAGAAAATCATGGTAGAAGATACGACAGCTCCTGATTGGGATCTAAGAGCATTGCGCCATGCGTCTGCTGCTCTGTTAGTGATTAACAGTCTACTGAGAGGGCCTGACTGTACATGACTGTAGTTCAATAAACAATATTTGTGCAAAATACAGGCCATCTGGCTTGTTTTTGCTTTTGACAAAGACCCATGACGTGAAGTTTCAAACTTCGTGAGGTAGTGTAGCGCCTAGGCTAAGTATTGTCATGAATAACCAAAGTTTGATTTAATTGACAAAGAAGATGATGCCTTGTGTAGTTCAGCCTATCCACTGAACCCTGCCCTTATGGAGCAATGAAACATTTGGCATCTGTTCCCGTTTTGACACCCGTTCATTTCCAAACACAAGGCGGGGGTGTGTTGGGAAAGAGGATTTTACAATGACTGAAATCCAGGTGAGTCAGGAGGAAAATCCTAACTCATAAGCTCACCACCCTGTTATTAGGAAATAGGAACTGGTTGTGTGTTGACGGGGCCTTATTGACACATCTCCCACTCCCACAGAATGTAGGCTATGTTAAATCGTACAAGCTAAGCATGGAAGCTCATCACATGAAAATGCTACAGTGGTGCAACAGACAGGTAGAAACCTGTCTACCAATTGACGATTGTGCTGACTGACTCAAGCTAGGAGAACCTAACAAAAGTTCACTTGTTCCACAGGCAATCCATCGGCAACTCTCCACATCAGTTAGCAACATGAGAACTGGGACTTTGTAGTTCCAAGAAAATCCTTGTCAGTTGCAAGAAGGACTCTGAACTACAATTCCCATTGACTAGCCTTTCTGGTAACAGTGATAATACGGTGGCTGAGGAACGAACAAAAGCATTATGTAACTTTCAGTGTACTTGTCACCAGAAACATAATATCACCAATTTAGTCTACGGTATTGTGTAGGCTGCATTCCAGAGTTCTAAAGCTACAACCATTGTTCTATTCTTGGTCGCCATCACTACATAGCCTAGGCCTAAACAGTGTAGTCTAGCTTCCTTCAAAATCTAAATTCTATTTCCCAATACAGTATAAGGAAGTTATTTTAAGTAGGCCTATCTTATCTGGAAGTCAAATCAACAAGAGAGTATATGTTTATTTGTAAAGAGAGCACTCAGTAGGAGTCATTTCAACAAGAAAGCTGGTCAACTTGCTGTGCAACACTTACAGGCTCTTAGTCGGGAGCAGTGATTCAACCGCTCACCTGACTGACTCATGCCTAAACAGTGAGGGGTGCAGTAAAGAAAGCAATTAAAAGCAGGAAACTGGAGGGGGAGGAACCTACTGGTTATGTGGCCTACTGACAGTCCTCACTTTATGCTCTATGGGGCAGTGTGTTCTAGCAGTGTTCCACTGAATTCAGATAATCGTGCTATTTGGACAGCACTCAAGGCATTTTAACTGATAGTGAAGTTATGCTCATCTTCCCTACTGTCAGGGCCTTCTGTATAGGGACACACACAGACAAACAAACACTCACTTGATTCATGCAGGTCTTTCCAGTTTGACAACCCATGCCTGTTTGGGGTTCTACATTTGAACAAAGGACCCTGTGCACTTCATGTCCCTTTGTCCAGGACAAGACAACCCACATGGGAAGTAGTTAGTGTAAGTACAGGGGAACAAAGGGGGAACATTTGTAGAGAAAAAATAATTTGCTATTATTGTAACATACCAATTGTTGATGTATTCCTAAAAATGTAGGCCTACACATTCTCATATGTAGGCCTAACAATAGGCTACAGTGCATGTGCACAGAAAAGTCTGGGAAAGGTACGACTAGACAACATAGAACATAAGGTCATGTTGAGTAGGGGCCAATAAGCTTTCACTCTGTGCGATCTGTTAGATGAATTAGGAATCATTAGGCCAAGGTCATCTTTACTCCACTTCAGTCAGATGTAAACAGATCGTGGAGATGACAGCTTTCTCTAAACCCAGTGTGACTCACCAATATACCAGGTCAATGGAATCCCTACAAACAGAATGGTGCTTAAAGGCTAAACCATGTGTGGTCACCTTAGGGCAATCAGTTTGAGTAAATGTAGTATTTTGAAGTGTCATAGTGCCACAGTCAGTGGGCTATATGACCCCTGTTGACCAATACTTCCTCTCCTGATGATTGCGTCATTGGCCCACCACAAGACGACTAAACAACAGATGTCATTTAATGGATACTTGGTGCTTATTAACGGTCAGTGTGCAGTGCTGTTGCAATCAACTAACTTAGCCTACTACACAGCTGTAGCCATATTTATACTAAATTGTAACAAAATGGTTGTAGCAATTCAGAGTGAAGTTTTTACTGTAACTGGTACTGCTACGCATTTCCTCGTGTCATTGAGAATTGATTTTGGCAGCGCTCTTTACATAGTTGCAGCAACACAGTCCGATTACTTTTTGACAGGGCGGAAGCAGCGACAAATGAAATGTATTACATTGAAAGCGGTGTGGTGCTGAACAAAATGGCAATGTCCCAGTATCGTAAACGTAAACACACTCACCTTTGAAAAGATAGTCATATTCGTCTTCTCTATTCGTCATTTCTTCAACGTTTCTACCTACGGAAAAGTGAAACGTTCAAACCCTCCCGTGGTGGTTTTTCTTTTCAATTCGAGAAAACTTCTTGACCATTTATCTCGCGACCGACCGCTTCCTTAGAACGAACAACCGAGTCAAAAAGGTCAATTCGCACTATGTCAACACCTCTAATATCCTGACGTTATGTCCTAATATATTATTCGACTATATGTCTCCTATTATACTGTGAAATGTTAAAAGACAACAAACTATCTTCAACAAACTTTCGACTACCACTTCGTCACTTGCCATTTCCGAGCGACGTAACGTTGAGTCTCTAGCCCCGCCCTTTACCCAGTTTCGACTGGCCAGTCGACGACAGATACCTGTCACTGACTTTCCTGTGATTGGTCTACTTTTGTTGTCATTCATGATTTGCCTCCATTGATCCTACTCAGCCTTTTGGGTGACGTCTTCAATCTCAAGCCTTTCCAGGTATGCTGATGCCCCGTTCAAAACAACTGGGAACTCGGATCTCGGAAATCTCCGACTTCCGACCTCTGTGCGTTCAAGACAACTGGGAATTCGGAAAAAAACGAGTTCCGACTGGGAAAAATCGTTTTGAACGGTCATCCAACACTCGGAATTCCAAGTCGGGAACTCAGGCCTCTTTCTACAGCTCCAACTTTCCGACCTGAAGATCACTGACGTCAGGATTTGACCACGTTTTCTTCCGAGTTCCCAGTTGTCTTGAAAGCACCATGAGCCTCAGGTTTAATGGATCCTTGGCACAGTATCATTATGACACCACAGCACTGCCGCACGTGAACTGTAGGCTATGCCTCTAAATATATTCAATTTAATCAATCTGGATGTAGGCCTATCGGTCTATTTAAAAATATATATATATATATATGCGCCTTGGGTCTGAAAAAAGTGCTTTACAAATTAAATGAATTATTATTATTATAGGTTTAGCCAAGGGCTACTTATGAGATCAATATGGTCAATGTCTGATCATTAATGGGATAACTTAATTAGATTCAAAAGCGATCCTCACAGATGGAAAATGTAGCCTATTCCATTATATTCTCGTCTATCAGTTGCTGTTTGTGTATTATACTTATTGGCATATGCATTTATTTATTATAATCTACAGGTATGAAATGTGTGTATGATGGATTGGTTATTATTGTGAAGGAAATCAAATGTCAAATAATGAACCTGGCATCCGAGTGCAAAAAAATATTCCTGTATTGTAAAATCATCTCTCAATAAGAATAAACCATTTTGGAACAATGTAAGGATAAGATAAAAAGTACATGTAACTGTAAATTAAGTAAACAGAGCACAAACAACAGTGACAGACAATTTAATTAATCAAGCTTTGTGTAAAATGCTGAAACATGGTTTTGGCACCTGTTGTCCAACCTCACAATCACAAAAAAATACAAATTGTACATCAGTTGACTACCTTTCTTTCTAAAAACATTTCTCCTTCCAAGCAAAGTTGAATCTTAGAAGTTTACACAAAATATTTTTTTATATATATTTTGTTTATATTCAAACCATTTGCTGGATTCTTTGGGAAAAAATGGACCATGGACCTCCAGCCATGTACATACACATTACATAATCTTTAGGAATGGAAAACTCATTATGTCTGCCACCATGAAACTGTGTCACATCAGAGTGGTCTTTGCTCAGCATCATTCTTTTCAATAAGGCATACACCATTTGGGCACACTAACTAGAGGAAGATGGAGTGCTCTATACCACATGGGGTCATAATGGGGGTGGGTGGGGCAGGCAGCTCCATAGTCATCCTTTTTGTCCCTCTCCCCCCTCCCTCACTGGGTGGTTTGTCCCATCAGAGGTTTCTACAGCAGGGCTTCTTCTCTTCAGGGTCGCCTGCAGCTCTGGGGATGGGGCTGGCCAGAGACACGGCACTAATGGACCCCCGGGTCACCTCTTTACTGCTCACCTTCCTGTGGATCTCTGATGGAAGAGGCACAGGGATACAGCATGAATTCTGGTGCAACAAACAGTGACAAAAAACCATTCACCGCAAACTGCCAGTGACACAACTGCTTACACAAAACAATAAACGTGGCACCAGCATTTTGTTCTGCAATGCCAACTTTTCACTCAGTTTTACTGATGAATTACTGAGAATTGATTGCACTACTATTACACCAGCATAACAAGGTTAGCTAAAGAGATAAAAACAAACAAATCAATAATAGTACTGTAATATATAAAAGTCCATTACCTCCAAGGACATTGTGGAATGCCGTCTCAACGTTTGTGGACTCCAAGGCTGATGTCTCTAAGAACAATAGGCCATTCTTTTCTGCGTAGTGAGAGAGGTAGTGTTACAAATCTGGGGTGAAATACTGCCTCAAGCACAGTGCTTGACTTGGACTGAAATAGGTTCCGGTACTCATTTTGGGTGCCGGTACTGTTTATATTTAGGTGCAGGGGCTCAACAATACTTTTGAGCTAATATTCTATAAGACGGACAGCAGCTCAAGCAGTAGAACATTTGAGGTGCCGGTACTCAGCTCCCAAGTCAAGCACTGCTCAAGCCACAGGTTTGGACCAATAAAGGCTATTGGCCGATTGGCTGTTGTGAATATTAGCATATTTGCAATGCAAAACCACAATTCATTATATAAGGGAACAACATTTGGAAGTTATATGCTTTGTGCAATTTATTATGTTTATTACAATGGAGTCATTGTTATTATCCTAGGATATATTCATGGTGCCAGAGTCTTGGCAGCTGTACCTGCAAAGTCCTTGGCCTCCTCAGTTGGCACTGATCGCTCTGACCCTAGATCAGTTTTGTTGCCCACCAGCATGACTACGATGTGAGGGTCTGCATGGTCATAGAGCTCCTTCAGCCAGCGCTCCACACTCTCATAGGTCAGATGCTTGGTGATGTCATAGACCAGTAGCGCTCCGACAGCTCCTCTATAATAACTAGTGAGAAAATATGAAAGCGAAAGAGGTGGTGAGATAAGTCAACACCTTACCCGTAACCTGATGTTTTTATTCATATTGATACAGTATGGGATGGGTGATGCCTCCGAGCATCCATATCCCATTTTTCTCTTGAAATGCCATGTAGGCCTCCATAGTATGATACATTGAACCGACAAAAACCGTTATAATATAGACTTGGTTTTTGATTGCAGAAAGACATTTCTAGGGAAGGAAACTTGCATGAGGGAATTTTTCAGTGAAGTAATTACTCAACTCTGGACAGAGAAGAACTAATCCTGCTGGGGTATAGCATATCCTCAGATTTTCCATGTCATTAAATTGAATGGACATGTTTTTATTGTTTTGAAACGTGTTTCCATGCAATTAACCCTTCCAGAGTCTTTATAAAAGAACAAGTCAGGAATTTCTTAAGCCAGAGAAGAAACATGTTTGGGTCTGGATGTTTATTGAATATGTCCAGCCAAATGGATATTTAGACCAAAATGCACAAGTAGTAAATGACTGAAACAGTGAACCTGCTGTTTGTTCCTCCAGGCTATCTGGGCAAAATGTGAAACCAGTCCCTGTTCACGTGGAGTGTTTGGGCCTATAATACCACCCAAGATACCCACACAATAGTGAGAAATTGTCATTTTGTGTGTGTGTGTGTACGTTGGTCCACAGTTTAACCCAGATTACTAACGCGGAGGTGATGGCCCTGTACCGCTCCAGCCCAGCCGTGTCCCAGATTTGAGCCTTGATGATGAGACCTTTCAGCTGAATTGTACGTGTGCTGAACTCCACCCCGATGGTGGTGCGGCTGTCGTGGTTGAACTCGTTCTTGGTGAAGCGGGAGAGCAGGTTGCTCTTGCCAACACCGGACTCACCTATCAGAACCACTGGAGAAGATGGAAAGGGGAGAGCAGGGCGTGAGTTCAAGTAAACCAGAAAGATGCTTGAATATGTGGTTTACATCCCAGTGAGTCCCTATTATGTGAATGAATGGTATGTCTATCATTTAGGAAGGGGACTAGGTGTGTTTCATCCTAGACATAGACCACTTTATTTTGCCTTAGTGCAGTTGCACATAGTATCTGGTGTAGAACCTCAAGGTGCCATTTCAGGGCACAACACATTTACAATTACAATAATGAGAGTAAGTAATGGATTTTACACACAAAAACAATGATTATTCAATGTATCTCTTTCTTTACTGTTATAATCTCACTCATGTCACCCCGTTGATTAACACCAACTCATAACTACAATAAGGCTGTTCCCTGAACATAGCGTAACTCTTAGGTGAGGCCTAGGTGTGTCCTCAAACAGCCCACTCAATTTCACTAACCTTACCCTAAACCCTCAATCTTAGTCTGTTGCTCATTGTTCCCATTATATTATTAGGAATCTCTCCACAATGGTGTTCTATGACAGAAACAGCACCACACCCGTGCAAATGGTTACTGGGCTAATTATGTTAAGTGAGGAATGTAGAACAAACCATCTGAGAAAGTAGCATCAAAATCATGGGTCAGGTGTCTTTAAAATGAATTATCATGCTTGTTCGTGTTAATTATCATCTAGGAAATGGGAGCTAATATGTAATTATTATGCTCTGTAGGTTAAGAGATATGTACAGTAATGAGGGGTCAGTTGTTGAAGAGAACCAAAGGAGAACCAGAGAGGATGGCATGTATTGCATTGCTCTTGGGGAATTTCCTGTAATGAAACAGGCCTTCAAAAGAGGAAGCAACTACAAAAAATAATGTGGTACAGTTTACACTGATACTTCCCTCTATCTATCTTGCTGTGAGCAATCAGTCTACTGAGTCCAAACAGAAGAGGTACAAGGAACAATGAAGCCCCCCTGTATGTTTCAGTGACTCATGTGTTTGCTTCTAGAGTGTGGGCAGCTGACACAGAAAGCCAGCCTTGGCCTACTTGACAAACATATAGGAAAATATGACCACAAGACGCAATGACACCATGATTTCAATACAGCTGACTGAGCTGAGCCAAACACAAATTCCTGCTTTACTCTCAACCATGAGAATGTGAGCGGAACCAAGACAGGCATCCAAGTTCCATGGCACACCAGCAAGGAAGTTCTAAGAAGTACCCAGGAAACTAAGAATGTGATAAAGAGCAGTGTGCAGAAGGTCAAAAAAAGAGAATGACAGGTTTATTTAGTACGGTCACCTAATACATGTTCTATTTATTGCACTCCAAACCATAAGTGGAGATATGATATGCACATATTGATCTCTTCCATGCATGCTGATTTATGCTACAGCAGAGCTTTTAACAGGCAATAAGCTATTTGTCAAAAGCAAAAATGTTGGGGTCATGCCTGTTCATGTTCCCAGATTTACATTCTAAAGCAACTATCCAGTTTCTGGTCTCCGAATCCAGTTTAGATTTAACCCGAAGTGTAAAACAGGCAGCAGGAAAGAATGTTTACGAGATGTTCTACTTTGGTTTGTTTTGGGTAATTGTTCACTCCATTGGCAGATCATTGTTCTGCTTTTTATTAGGCGAGATGAAAATGTGGCCATTTCCCCTCCTCCCATACTCAGTAACCTCTTATGCAAACAATACCCCTGGTTTCCATGGTTTATAGGACAAGAGGCCTTGAAGCACTCTACTGCCCTGTTTTGACTTTGTTCTGAGGAAAAAGGGGTTAAGTAAGTTGTGGAAAAAACTCCCCTCATTTAATAATAATTCAGTTTTACTTCAATTGATTTATGACTGAGCAGTTCCATCACCTTACTTACATATAAAATCTGCATTTACTTTTAGACAATCAAAGCAGGGAATAATTTAGATTTTACTTCATGATGTCTGGATGGTTTAAAAAAGAAAGTTATAGTAGAATTAGGCCTAGTCCTTACATGTGGATCAGTGAAAGCACACAAATTTGACTTCATCACCTACTGGCCCAACCAACTGGGATTTCTTTTTTCCCTATCGACAAATCACTTCACCTCATCATGCACAACATCACCTCCTCTACCACGCCTGTAGCGTATAGGACTTTGTTAGTAGGTCATGCAGTGTAACAGAACACATGCTTCTCTCGTGTGACTATAGACATAATGGAAAGAGTGATAGGATCAAATATTCAGGAATGTGTGTTTGCCTGGAATAATATTGATAAGCTTGTGAAACTCACCACAATAACAATTGGAGGTCGAGAATGTATTCAGTTACATAGAGAAATAGAATTCAAGTTCATAGAAATAGCAACATTCTTGAAGTAGCACCGTCTTGACTAAAATACCAACAGGAGCTTATTAATGAACCTCAAGGTTAGAGGCATTCTTAAAAAGTACTGGATAAATCTCCTAGACCTGGGCCCGTATCCACAAAGCATCTCAGAGTGGGAGTGCTGATCTAGAATCTCTCCATACAGTCTTATTCATTATGACCTAAAAGGCTACACTGATCCTAGATCAGCACTCCTACTCTGAGATGCTTTGTGGATACGGGCCCTGTACTACAATAATGGCAATATTTCCTATGACTGTATGCACTATGCAAGGCAACTTGCTTCTGAAGCAGGGTGTGTCCACACTAGACTTTGTCTGTAATTTCAACACAGGTGAGAGTGACCTGCATCCTATCTGTGTGGTAGATGTGTTACTAACAGTATACTGTGTGCGGTTGATACTGTACTGGCACTTAGCTTCTAGCCTCAGCATACACAGACTAAATGACAGAACCCAATGGTTGTCTGTACTGAACAACACTGTGCTAGCTCTAACAATAGAAAAAGTAGGTTTCAGAGTCATTCTTACAATATAAAACTCTGTTGACATATACATTACATCATTATTGTGGCTCAGTTGGTAGAGCATGGCGCTTGCAACGCCAGGGTTGTGGGTTGCGATTCCCATGGGGGACCAGTAAGAAAAAAAGTCTGAAAATGTATGCACTTGCTACTGGATAAGAGCATCTGCTAAATGATGTAAATGTAAGCCATAAATCAGTTAAAGGTAAAGAACAAGGACTCACCCTTAAAGACAAAGTTGTAGGCCTCATCTGAACCCATGATGTACCCCTTCAGTGGTGCCACAATGTGAAGCCTTGTCTTCAAGTCCAGCTCTCAAAGTGTGAGGGGAAAAAGTAAAGATGACACTGGCCCAGAAGCCACTCACCCTAACCTTCAGATTTAAAAGAGGAAAAGGAGCCGCACAAGTAGGTTGTTTTAAACACTTTGCAAGTCGCCTGTCCCCCTCTATGTTTAATAGAAACTTTGATTGTTTACAAGGAACTGGCTCCGCTGTGTCATCAGGTAGTTCTGCTGAGGAATGATGGAGTTGGGGGAGTGGCTTGGTGTTAGTCCATGGCAGGTTGAACAGGTAGGGACAACCGCATGAGCAACTGTATGAAAAAGAAACAGCTACACGCCACCTGCTGGACAAACCAAATGATTGTCTTCAGGAAATTACTTGTTTCCCTATCCCTTTTTCATGGCAAGAGACAATCATTGCTTCGCCTGAGGTGTATTCACTAGGAACCAAACAGAAGCAAACCGAAAAAAACAGGGAGGGACCTACCTGTCAAATAGAAAAACATTTTAGTTGTAAAACTGTTTCCATTGCAAAACGTTTTGCTACGGTATGCGAGTAATGAATAAACCCCCGGTTCTGTTCATCTCAAACCAGGAACACATAGCAACAGTAAATGGGAGGTTTGAATGGTCAAACACAAATATATATCAGTAAGAACAATACTGTCAAACAATTGAGGTGGTGATGAAATCTTAGGTCAGTTCAGCAAACCTGTAATATGTCAGTTATGCAAGAAAAATAATCTGTACCAAAATTTATAATTTATGAATCAAATACATAAAACAATTTCATATCTTTGTGAAGACAAAACCAAAACCTATCTTTCTTGATTTTTCATTGGGGGAAAAACAGATAGGCTAGCCATAAAACTGTTACAAAAGGATATGATACATTTTATTGCATGGCAGCAACAGACAAATGTACGATTCTGACAAGGGTAAACAGTGAATGCCTTAAAGTTAATGTGTCAGCATTTTCAGCCGTTGGGAAAGAAGTACTCTTACAGGCAGCGAAATTCATTGAAGATTTACATTGCCAGCCCCACACAATGTGTGAGCTTGACTTTTGGTTGACATTTGAACTGCATGCCACCAAAGGCCAAATGACTAAAAACTCAAGCATTAAGTTAGAGCATATTGAGTATAAATATAGTACTCAGAACATAAATACTCAGTCCATTCATACACAGACTGTGGTGGTTCATGAAGACCAGGTGAAGCCTTCACTTATGCAACAAGAGTTCATGTATTTTCAGGGGGGCCAAAATTGAAGACAACACTCCAGCCAGACACCCCCCTATGACGCAGCAACTTGGGTTAAAGGTTCCTCCAGGTACAGTACCAGCGCTTCAGCCTAAAAAATACCACACAGACAGGAGAAATATGCTTAGTGTGGTATGCAGACAGTCTGTGCTCATGGCTCTTTAAAGGTCAGACATGCTTGGTCTCTTCAGGAATTAGTCAATAGTGTTTTGTAGTTTCAAATACAGCACCTCACAACACAATTCGTACACCAATGCCATCCGCACTCAAAGTATTCCTCCTCACCTTGGCTTTAAGCATTCCAAAGCCCACAGTCTCTTTGGCATACATGCACAGGAGTAGGTTAGCTACCCGTGTGATGGCCACCCTGCCTTCCTGCAAAGAGAAGATAAAAAAGGAATTGATAAAAATGCATGCACATTATATTTCAATTGACCTTTGATGGTAATACAACTTGCCAAGGTGCCAACAAGCCTAGGTCATCATTTTCTACCACTTTTTAACTGACGTTATAGGGCATACAACAGATTTTCTCTGGAGCCTCTGGTGACTGTGATACTCAATGGATAACCAATGTAAGGCAGAATGATGTAACAAACATTTGGTTCATGCATGGTAACTAGACAATATAGTCCAAGCTCTCTAACCATGCAATCCATCAGAATAAATTTGAGTTTGTCTTCGTTGAAAGCTTGATGCCCATTCTTGTCATAGGCCGCCCAGATGTTGCTTGCGATTGCAGCGGTCACTCGAGCGTCAGTGTCCCCATAGCCAGAGTAAGCCAAAAGAGACCCTCATTGTTTAACAATCTGCGGGGAGAACATGTAAATAAGTTAGCCAGGCAGAGTGTTAGCTAAGACTTACCTACATGTAGGTAGCTGTTGTTACAAGTCTTCTTAAGAACAACTCATTAGCTAACTTAGCTAGCTAGCAGAAAAGAACGCTATATTCACGTGCCTCTGCCACTCGATACTTACAGTGTGCTTTGTACCCCGCTTGTATTTGCCTGGCTGAGAACTTGCGTCAACGCTTTTGGCCGCAACATGGTTGGAGTGAGCAATACTTTGCAGCAACTCGATTAATTTAGGCGAAATTATCAAGAAGTGTATCTTATCATCCAGTTCAGTGACTTCTTCAACAACAACACAACCGCAATCCAGTCAGCTGACTCTTCTTCTTCTTCGGTGGGGTTTTATCGGCGGTTGGCATCCAACGTTATGGTGCATTACCGCCACCTAATGTACTGGAGTGTGGGCCAGAGACGGGGAGAAACTAAATCCTACCTGCCAGCCCAGTTGCTATTAAAAAATATAAAATATTTGGACTATATCTAATGAAGTTCTACTCAATATACTCTTTAAACTAATTTCCTGTATCCCTTTCTCCCTCATACTAGATCTCAGCCTCTCTCTTTCCCTCTGATACTGCCCACACGGTAGCAATACATGCTCCACGGTCTTTTGTTTCCTGGCAATAATCACACTTTCCTGTTGGATGCTTTCCTATCACATTTAAAGTCTTGTTCAACCGGCTGTGTCCCACCCTTAATCTTGTAAAAAATAGCTTCCTCTCTTCTGTCCCTTCCTGATGTCCTCCCCTCCGCGACTTTCCTCTGTACTTGAAATAAATGGCTGTTAAGGGCTTGTAAGTAAGCATTTCACGGTAAGGTCTACACCTGTTGTATTCGGCGCATGTGACAAATATTCCACTGCTCCTGCCTCTCTGCACCATCACTGCCCATATCAGGCTTTTTGCCTCTGCCTTGCTCATTAAAACTACAACATTCCCACTACTAAGTGCTTGTTTAGCCAGTACATCAACTGCCTTGTTCCCCTCCACCCCAACATGGGCTGGGACCCAAGTAAATATTATCTGTATACCCATCTGTCTAATCCTGCAATGGGTTTGTAGTACTTTATAAAGCAGGTCTTGTCTGCTATGTGAGCTAAAGGACTGCAGACAAATCAACACTGCACATTAATCAGAAAAAATAACTACTCTGTCTGTCTTGACTTCCTCCACCAACTGCAAGGCCAACAGTATGGCCATCAGCTCCGCCATATATACAGCCAGATGATCTGTAATACGTTTTGTGACTGCCACCCCACATTCCTGCACTACAAACGCTGACCCAGTACGTCCTGTCCTTGAATCTTTTGAACCATCTGTGTAAATGGCCACAAAATCCTGATACACAGTATCCAGACGTCTATTTAACAAATCAGATGGATCAACACCCTCCCTATCTTTCTGTAGTCTCTCCAACACTTTTAGATCAACTACTGGAGGCGGGAGTAGCATGGTGGATTTACAGGAATAACTACCGTTGGACTAAACTCCCTTCCATACAGTCCCATCTCCTTTGCCTGGGTATTACCCATCCCTTTCGCAGGATGAGACACCCCATGTCCCTGTAGGTTGACCCAATAATTCATTGCCAGCTGCTGTCTCCTAATCTGCAATGGCATATCCCCCATCTCCACCTGTAGCGCAGCCACTGGGGAGGTCCGAAACGCCCCCACTACATATTCTGAGTCCTTGTCCCTGTATGACATCTAGCCTTTCCAATGAGGTCCGGGCTGCTGAACCATACACTATACTGCCATAGTCTATTACAGATCGGATCAATGCAACATGCATGGTCCTCAGTCAGGAACGCCCAGCCCCCAACTCCTTCCCCGTTAGACAGTGCATCACATTTAGCACCTTCTTACACTTTCCCACCACTGTTTTAATGTGTTCTGCTCAGGTCAGTCTAGTGTCAAAGTATACCCCAAGGAACCTGAAGGACCCCACCCTCTCCAAGTTTCTTCCATATAACCTCAAGCATACCTCATCTCCCACCTTCCTCCTGGTAAAGAACACTGCGTTTCCTCTACAGAGAACCTGAATCCCCACATTAACGCCCACCGCTCTACCGCATCAATTGCTTCCTGTACCTTCCTGACTATCTATGGCACATTTCTTCCCCTCTTCCGTAAAGCCCCATCATCTGCAAATAACGACCTCCCAATATCCGGCCGTAACTGAGATGAAACATAATTGATCATGATTGAGAACAGAGGACTAATCACGCTCCCCTGCGGTGAACCGTTATCCACCAGGTAGCTGCCTGATAGTCTTCCCCACCCTCACCTGGATAGACCTTCCAAACAGGAAATCATTTATCCAGTTGTATGTTCTTCCTCCTACCGCCATAATATCAAGCTTGATTAACAACCCCTCCTTCCACATCATATCATATGCCTTCTCCACATCAAAAAAGACAGCTACAACAGTCTCCTTGTTCACCTGAGCTTTCCTGACCTATGCTTCTAAGCAGAGCACTGGGTTCATTGTTACCCTTCTTGAACAGACTCTGATGTGGCGATACTAGCCCCCTGCTCTCCAGGAAGTAAGTTAGCCTCTCCGTAATCGTACATTCCATAATCTCACATACATGTGAAGTCAGCTGACTCCTTCAACGTCCTAATACAAATCATAATGCATTATGGGAATGGCACTGGCAGTGGGTTCCAGACCATTGAAACCAGTCACTGGAATAAATATATATATATTCAAAGTACACCAATTATAGTATTGATATCCCTTTCATGTTGCTCCTGAGATGTTAAACACTTGTCAGAGTAAAGGGACTGGGGGAGAATCTGTGTTAGAAGAACAGAGTTAGCTGCAGTTATTGAACAAAGGCACAAGATGGTATATCTAGGGCACAAAATGGCATATATCCCCATCATATTTTCAGACATGGGATTCCAACCAGTTAAAAGTTCTTAATAACTACCCCAAGTAAACTCATTGCGGTAGGCCCGGATGAGTCTAACAATTGCATTGCTTTCAACTTCACAGCCCAAGCATAATTGATGAGACTGAACTAGCCCCAGTCATTTATTTATAACTTACACAGCTTTCCTTTAGCCATAAATTTAAACCAGGATCTTCAAAGTTATCTGAAATGATCATAAATTGAAGATCTAAGAAATCCATGCTTATTATACATTTTGTCATCATGGAGGAAAATGAAGGAATTCAAGCTCCACTCTGGTGGATGTTAAAACAGCTTAATGCTTAATTGCCATTAAGATACTTCAATGTTTATTACAGTTCACAATTTATATTTTCAAGCTTGGTCCTTTAATGCTCTACCAAGTATGCATGGTCACCACTATAACTTTCCCACCTCTCAGACTACACACAACAATTCCCGTACAAGTTGAACAAATCATCCATATCAAGTTCATATAACTTCATAACATACACAATGTAGACTAGTGTTCATCACGCCTGGTCCTAGAGGGTTGGTGGTGAACACGTGTGCATTTTGAGAAGGATTGAGAATCTGAATTCAGCATAGGACATAGGGTGGATCCCTCCAGGATCAGGAGTGAAGACTACTGGTGTAGACCATGCTTCTGAACTAAATGAATCACCACCACACACACTTGATCACGTTTCTTGAAAGGTATTATTAGAATAGATAACAGAGTGAAGGGACTCCAAGAAAAAGGCAGAGCTGAACAGATGTTCTTTAACTGTAGGTACTGCAACTAATACGTATGGGTTTAACAAAAACAATCTATGCCCTTAGTACACTTTTTGTTACTATTGATTTCACAAATGATTTGAATATATTGCTGAACCCAACACATACATTTTTATCAGGCACTACACCACTGCTTGTATGAAAAAACACAAAATGGTTAATGTAAAAGGTGTCTGCTTTTTTTTAATCATTGCTCAGATTAAAAACATTGAGGTCTTATCACTTAACCCATAAATCAGAGCCTAAACTGTAGAATAATTTACGCTCAATAGCATTCATTGACTCAATGTAGCTTTGACTGCAGAGCTCACCAGCTACCTTGCTTGACCTTCCATTCTGAAAAACATCCCTTCCAAAAAAGCTGAAAGTGTAAGCAAACAGCTGAACCAGGGGCGCTATAGTGCTCAAACTGAGAATACAACAGCCTATCTGTTTTGAAGGAACACGTCAAATGTCAAAAATTCTTCAAGCAGAAGGTAAGTTGAAGATGAGTGATAAAGAAAAGAGAACGTAACTTCTACAGCTCTTGTAATAAATACTAGTCAATCAGGCATGATAGAGTGAAATTAAGTAAAAACAAGCAGGTTCTCGTGACAATGAAAGAATGGGGGATTCCTCTGACCTATGATTTCAACACTCATATTCCTCCAAATGTCAACTTGTTACCAGCTAAACACAATCCATTAGGATGAGTCAATTCGGCAACCTCATGCATGTCCAGCAAATGGGCACAGTCATTTCGGAAAGAATCTCCCGTAGTCAACAGAGGAAGTAGTGGTGTTAGTGGTGGCGTCATTTTGCAGCGATGTCATCATTCCACAGGGTTGATATGAGATCTTTCCAATAGAAACTTGAATCTGCACACCCACATCCCTCTCCTTCCCGCCTTCTTATCTTTCCTATGATTCACAGATCAGCCAAAGAGATGAATAGTAATTGGAATTCAATTGAGTCTATCTGAGGGGCTTGTCAGACTGTGTGATGAAGGACTGTGTTCATTTGTAATCTCCCACTCCAGCCCTCACCCCCCCCACCTAACCTCTCTCTCCCAGTAATCTCAGGGGGCTAAGGGAGTTAGGAGGGCTGGGAGCCCAGCAGTCTCTCAATGGCAGCGTTGATGTCTCCCCCCGTGGCGATGAGGGCCTGCAGGTTGGCCTCGCGGTTGATGAAGCCCATGGCGCTGAGCTGGTCCAGCTGCTGCTGAAACCGCACCTCCGGGGTTACGGTTTGGGTCTGCAAAGGGGAGCATAGCCAAAGTCATTTTTTAGATGAGCCTGCATGGAAAATGTTGCTGGGGTCCTATTTGAGTGACTGTTAGGAGACAAGTCTCACTTCCAGTATTCATTGGCTTTAGGTCAATGAAGTCAGTAGAAACACAAAGCTAATGCTAACCCACTGGACAACAGCAAAGTATAGTAACCAAGTAGAAAGTCAAAACTTACCGATGAGCCGCCTCCTCCTCCTAGCAAACATCTGTAACATCTGCTGCATGAGCTGCTGCTGTTGCTGGGATGGGTTGGTGGCAGCGGTGGGATTTGAGCCCTGTGTTGGGGGAGGAAGGTTTTCTGGGGCCACACTGCCTCCTGTGGTTGGAGGAATCACTGGGATCCCACCAGGAGCCAAACTAGGAGAAGAATCATAGTTTAAGTGGCATGATAATAATCAATAAAATCAAAGGTATAAAGCACGAGTCTGGCCAGTAAGCATCTACTGGATAACAGATGGTACAGTACCTGGGCATGAGTCCGGGGGCTTCTGTTTGTAGGGTCTGCAGGCCCTGCTGGATCTGCATGAGAGCCTGCATGGCCCGGGGGTTAGTCATCACGGACAGTGACTCAGGATTCTGCATCTGTAAGATAACCATCTAGTTGGTTAATCCAAATTGTGTTCCATTTAGTCACAACAGTCAGAAACTCAGTGCCTTCCATAACAAGAAAAAAATAAAGATGACAGTGTTATCAGTATGTGGAACTAAAATGTATAACTGGAGACAGAAATCGGACCTGTTGGAGAAAGACCGGCATCTGATGTCTCAACTGTTCCTGTAACTGGGGGTTTCCGGCAAAGAGGGGGTTGTTCAGCATTGCCTGAGGGAATGAGTAAAGGATTAAGCAATGATTCTACTCTTCACACAAAATAGCCTAGAATATTCCATTTATCAGTAGGATTCAGGACTTCTGTTTCTTTCAATAAGCAGAGAGGGCTGAAGTTGTGCAGACCTGTGAGGCAAGGTCGGGGTTCTGCGCCAGCGACTGCATCATACTGCGCATGTAGGGTGCAGACAGCATGTTCTGCATCAACTGGGGGTTCTCGGAGATCTGCTGCATCAGACTATGCATGCCAGGGCTACCGAACCCACCTGGACAGATTATAGGGAGTGGAGTGAGAGAAACAGACCAAGGATCAGCTAAGCAGGAAAACAAGGGTTATACTTAAGGTTGGTTTGTTAATACATGTGTAAGGGGGAAATATAGTTTTGCAGATTGACTAAAAGGTGAAAGTGCTTCTGGGGTAGTTTTATTACCGTTGCCCAGCCCAGAGGCGTTGATGCCCAGGGGGTTGGAGGCACTGGGTGCAGTCCCGCCAGCGGAGGAGGGTTGTTGTCGTGGAGGCGCCAGTCCCCGCTGCTATCTGAGGGGGTCGTTCCAGGGGGTCCCCAGGGGTTTGGTAAGGGCTCCCTGTTCTCTGTTCTGGAGGGCTGCACGCCAGAGTCCAAGTTGCCCCCCAAAGCAGAGAAGGGATTGTTTCCAAACTATGGATGGAAGAAAAGTGGACTAAGTCACAACCTGACTTGATTCAAGATGATTGTATTTCTACATATGGTATTCGCAGGAATAATAGCTACCTGCTCTCTAGCGGCACTGAACATAGGCTCCTGGATGTCTGTGTACATCCTCCGGAGGGCGTTGTAGCCCCCAGGGATGCTCTCCAGGTTGCTAAGCGCCCGGTCCTGGTTACGCATCATCTCTTGCATCATGGCTGGGTTCCTTGCCAACTCCATGGTCTGAAGAGAGGAAGGGAGTTAACGTTATGCATCTGTGCATAAGCCTCCTCACATCCATTCCTCCCAACGTTTTGGGAGTGGTGCGGTCTAGTTTAAGGGTTTGAGCCTATGTACATTTGCCCTGTTACATAGGCCCCTTTTTCACATTTAAACTGCATTGCAAGCTAACTACATAAACAAGCAAAATTGATCTAAGTAATGTGCTCTTCAAGCGTAGGTTATATTTAGACGGATTAAATAAAGACAACACACAATGATTCCTCAGAACCAAGCCTATGACACCTCTAGCAAAGGACCCATCTGAGCTCCTGACCTGTCTCATGAGCTCAGGGTTGTTGAGCATGTGGGAGATCTCAGGATTGCGCTCCATCAGCTGCTGCATCTGAGGGTTGGTCACGATCATCTGCCTCATCAGGTCTGGGTTGGACATCATGTTCTGCACCAGAGGGTTGTCCATGATCTGAGACAGCATCTCCGGGTTGGACATCAGCTGTCTCTGCATCTGCTGCTGCATCTCCATGAAGTTGGCCGAGCCCATGCCCATGCCTGACAGGCTAGATAGGTCACCAAACCCACCTATGCAGACACAAGGGGGCGGTGGATTAATGGCAGGATATACGTTAGCGCCTAGTTGTGTGGATGTTGAGTAGTTGTATGGCAATATGGCCATCTTTCTGTGAGACTGTTTAGTGGGGACTGGGTCACTAACTCAGTAAGTTGGGTGGCTGTGTGGAGGCTGGGGTAGGCCCAGTGCCTGGTGTTGTGCTGGCATTGGGCGCTGGGCTGGGGTTGATGCTGCTGTTGGCCTGGGGGTTCCCTGAGCTGGATGCCGAGGCCTGGGATGTGCCACCACCTGTGGCCCTGGATAAAAAGCGAGGTCATCAACAACCTAAATGTTCCTATTATCCACACACAAAATCTTGTAACAAGAATAGTGGGCAAGAAATGGTAGAGAACCAACATATTCTTACTTGGGAGAAGTCTTGATGACAAGGTGAACAGTGAGTCCGTCCTTGATGCCGTGTTGGTTCAGTGTGTCCCCATCCTTTAAGATTTTGCCAGCAAAAATCAACACCAGCTGGTCCTGCTTGGCATTAAACCTTTTGGATATCGCCTCTTTAAACTGTATGCACGAGACAGAATGAAGTGGCCGGTGAAGACACATGGGAATAAAGAGGATAGATACACATCCAAATGATTCAGTCTTGGAAAAAAAGTTATCTTGACTTAGCTATCTCGACAGCTAACGTTAGCTAGCTAACTATGTGAATCTGCTAGCTGTACGCTTTAAATTTTATAAGGACCATGAGGCCAAATGTTAATGGTTTAGGAAGTCACCAAATACAGCATTAACCATGTCGCTAGCCGTAAGATTACGATCAGTTTCCCGATTAGCTTTCGCAATGGCCGCCGTTGGCTAGCCGGTTATCAGCTAGCCTGATCGCGGCTAACGTTAGTTAGCTAGATGAGCCTGACAGCGACAAACGTAACTGGCTAGCTTGCTGGCTCACAAGCTAACGTTAGCTAGTTACGTAGTTAGCTAGCTAACTCATGCTTCCTATAATATGTCTTTACACAGTACCGATTATGTACAAAACACAAGTCAAACTACTATTAGGAACCTATTTTCAAGGAAATGGACAAGCTGAAAAGAAAGATTACTAGTCGGGAAATTGGGATAATTCTCCCACTTAACGTCGTAAACTAGCTAGCTACTAGTTAGCTAGCTAACTTCGATTTATGCTTGTTAGCCACAGCATGACTTGCATAACTGAATGTAGATATAAATGCGAATACCTGTGCGACAGAAGAATCCTCCGAGATCGCTATCTCCTCTTTATCTTTCGGAGTTTTTACCGTGACCACGATCATGGTCCCGTCTGAGGCAGCATTTTCAACAACGTTGGAATCCACAGTGGGCTCTGTGCCGCTGTTCTCCGCCATCTTTACTCCTCTTTAAATTCACTACATCCAGAGAGGAAGAGGAAAAGCGAGAGGTTTTACTCAGCCCAAAATTTGTCCACGAAAATAATGAGTGCCGAATTTGGTCAACAGAAATGTGTATTTTTTATTTGCTATGTGAGGATTATTTGATCAAATACAAGTTTCGTAATGGTGTACGGACGTGGCATTTTGGCAATTATGGAAAAAAACTACTTTATATCGGAGTTGTGCCTGTGGTCATAGAGATAGAGGACTCATCATATAACACGTTCAAACATGGACATTGCCATTGAGGGTTTCCACCATTAAAGCGGTCAACTGGGTGGGGATTCCTATGAGTTGGGAGCAATCAGCCGATGAAGAAGAAGAGCATTTACTACTTTAAAATGGAGATAGCCTCAAAGGCGCTGCCAATGCTGTCACAGACGCTATAATGGCACATACACAAATATGAGTCCTCTATCTATCGCTATGACCTGTTGTTCACACTCGTATCGGCCCTTTCATTGGCTAGAATGGTTCCACCTGCTCTCCCCTCCTCCCGCCCGCCTTCCATTTTTGAGGACATGTATTTCCATTGTTATAGCGGTCACTTTACTATCTTGTCAATATAATAAACAATCTTTGCTGCATCACAAAACGAGCTAACAAGACTCTCAAGCAGAGATGAAAGCATTAATACCTGAGGTTTTTGGAACGTTGACGTCTAGTGGTGTGGGGGTGTCATTGCATTTGACCAAAATGTATGTGTGCTACTCAATGATGTACAGTACCAGTCAAAAGTTTGGACACACCTACTCATTCAAAGGTTTTTCTTTATTTTAACTATTTTCTACATTGTAGAATAATAGTGAAGACATCAAAACTATGAAATAACACATATGGAATCATGTAGTAACCAAAAGTGTTAAACAAATCAAAATATACATTTTATATTTGATATTCTTCAAAGGAGCCACCCTTTGCCTTGATGACAGCTTTGCACACTCTTGGCATTCTCTCAACCAGCTTCACCTGGAATGCTTTTCCAACAGTCTTGAAGGAGTTCCACATATGCTGAGCACTTGTTGGCTGCTTTTCCAGCACCCCATCACTCTCATTCTTGGTCAAATAGCCCTTACACAGCCTGGAGGTGTGTTGGGTCATTGTCCTGTTGAAAAACAAATGATCGTCCCACTAAGCCCAAACCAGATGGGATGGCGTATCGCTGCAGAATGCTGTGGTAGCCATGCTGGTTAAGTGTGCCTTGAATTCTAATTAAATCACAGACAGAGTCACCAGCAAAGCACCCCCACACCATCACACCTCCTCCTCCATGCTTCATGGTGGAAACTACACAGGCGGAGATCATCCGTTCACCTACACTGCGTCTCACAAAGACACAGCGGTTGGAACCAAAAATCTCAAATTTGGACTCCAGACCAAAGAACAGATTTCTACTGGTCTAATGTCCATTGCTCGTGTTCCTTGGCCCAAGCAAGTCTCTTCTTCTTATTGGTGTCCTTTAGTAGTGGTTTCTTAGCAGCAATTCGACCATGAAGGCCTAATTCACGCAGTCTCCTCTGAACAGTTGATGTTGAGATGTGTCTGTTACTTAAACTG
>NW_025536705.1:0-51566 GCF_020615455.1 Coregonus clupeaformis
GTTGAAGAAATCAACTGTGGAGCAATTATTAGAAATGGAAGATATACAAGACCACTGGATAATCTCCTCGTATCTGGGGGTCTACTTGAAAGATCTCACCCAGTGGGGTCAAAAATGATCACAAGAATGGCGTGAGCAAAAATCCCAGAACCAAGCACGTGTGGGGACCTAGTGAATGACCCAGAGAACTGGACCAAAGTAACAAAGCCTACCATCAAAACATACAATGCCACGCTCAGGGACTCAAATCCTGCAGTGCCAGACGTGGTCCTCTGCTTAAGCTGGGGCAATGTAGCCCGCTCTGAAGTTTGCTAGAGTGCAATTGGATGATCCAGAAGAGGATTGGGAGAAAGTATATGGACAGATGATCCAAAATAGAACTTTTTTGGTAAAACTCAACTCGCCGGTTGGAGGACAAAGAATGCTGAGTTGCATCCAAAGAACACCATATCATTGTAAAGTTATGGGGGTGGAAACATCATGCTTGGGGAATGTTTTTTTGCAAAGGGACCAGGATCACGATAGCAGGTAAAGGAAAGAATGAATGGAAGCCATGTATCGCGGAGATTTTGAGTATTCATCAGCAAGGGCATTGAAGATAAACGTGGCTGGTTTTATCATGACAATGAATCCTATACACACCTGGCAATGTAGAGTGGCTTCGTAGAAGAAGCATTTCAAGGTCTGGAGTGGGTTTCTGAAACAGTTCAGATTCAACCCTAATAGAAAAAAATCTTGGTTTGAGGAGTTACAGTGTGGGGCAGCCTAGTGACAGCCCCAAACATCACGTTTCTAGAGGAGTTTTGCATGAGGAATGAGCCAAAATACTTCAGCAACAGTGTGTGAAAACTCGGAAGACTTAGAGAAAATGTTTGACCTGTGTCATTGCCAACAAAGGGTATACAAAGTATTGAGAAACTTTTGCTATTGATCCAAATACTTATTTTCCACCCAATTTGCAAATCAATTCATTGAAATCCTCACAATGTGATTTCTCTGGATTTTTTTTCTCATTTTGTCTGTCATAGTTGACGTGTACCTATGATGAAAATTACAGGCCTCTCTCATCTTTTTTAAGTGGGAGGAACTTGCATAATTGGTGGCTGACTAAATACTTGTTTGCATGTATATGAGTGGCAAATTGCCAGAATCTTGCAGTGATCCTTTAACACTCTTTGTGAGAGTAGTTTCTGTAAATGAGAAATCATTAATCTTTTCTTAGTGCTTTGAATCACACCTTAGTAGATCCACCTGCCCAAAGTACAGTAGGTGTGTGACATGGTGGCAGTGGTGGGATCTTCTCACAGTAAAACAGTTCATAAAATAGTTTGATACTTGCAATAAATACTTTAAAATCAAAAGTACTGTAGTGAGCGCCACTCCCTGACACATATTTTTAGTTGTTGGCTTTTTCAGATATTCTGGGGTTTTCTTCATTCATGAAGCCTAGGAAAGACACTTGTCTTTGGGGAGATTCATATTTTCAATGAACTATGATAAACACTGAGATTATGGGCCTCTCAACACGAGAGAGACAACAGAACAGACTGGACATTTACCTGAGACAATGTCGCCAAAACATGAGCTTAATCTCCTTGTTTGTGAAACCTCCATCCTTGGCAAAATTCTGGATCCTATTCAAAGTTTATCAATTTGGTCAATTTTCTTGGCAACAGATTAAGTGGCCATATTGTTCTCTCATTTGGATGAATCGGGTATGAACCTGAAGGGGGAGAGGACAGGTTTAACATACAGTCCATTTGTTAGACACTTGTGTTAGTGATGAATTCCCAGAGTGATTATATTTATTCTAATTACACCCTTGGCAAATCACTAATGGGTCTTTCCATATGAAATCAATCAAAAAGGGCTGATTGATTTAATATGGACATGTCCCTAATGTGAGTTACGGTGGATTCTATCTAGGGTACATGTGAAAGGTCAGCAGTTGATAGAAGGCATCTCACTAATCAGTTAACTAAGACTACTATAGATGTCCCTTTAAAGTACACCTCCATGAGTTTTAGGAAAAAACCCTATTGCTACGTTGATGTTAGCTGTTGCGGTCACATCGCCATATCCAACACCTGAGGATAGCTGTTGCCTCCCAGAGCAAATCCTTAGGTTTAGCTAAGTACATGTCTGGGCTGACAAGCTAGATTCTATGCCCAGTGGGTTACTCAAACCTGCTAAAAACTACAATGCCTCTTTGCTAGGCTTCCCCAAAAAAATTCTGTGGTTCTGCTCTGTTTACTTTGTCATTTTTCCCCGCTTGGGCCCTTTTGCCAAATGGTGACAAAGTGTGTGATTTGACACAGAATTCTCAATGTGGTTGTGGGGAACTGTTGATTTCAGGTCCAGGAATCTAATCCCGCCACAGCATCTATGTTTTGATACTTAATCTGGTAACACTTTATAATAGCTTTCAGGAATGTATTATCGATAAATCACAGTATTTCATTTGTAAGCATTTGTAAGCATTTATACACCTGCAGAAAGTCTAACCATTAATCTTCCATGAGCCAACACTAGGTCCTCTCGAACATGTACCAACTCCTAATTTGTAAATTTTTGTCTTATTGCTAGTAGTTGCATCCATACAACTGCGGTATAGCACATATCCTCTCATCGTGTGACCATTCAATATCCTGACCTTGCCACAGGACAAGAAGCGGTCACAGCGGATGCTTAAAGACATCAAACATATTGCTTCTGCACTGTTCCTTTATCAAATGTCCTCTGTAAGAGGCGGGTCAATTTACATCAACTGACTGGTGTGTACACAAATAAAGAATGTATGCTTATCACGTCTGCGCCTTGGTCCGTGAATTCAGTCGACGATCGTGTGACGCTATTATAGGATTTTTTAATGAATTTATTTTGGCAAATTATGGTGGAAAATAAGTATTTGGTCACCTACAAACAAGCAAGATTTCTGGCCACAGACCTGTAACTTCTTCTTTAAGAGGCTCCTCGCTGTCCTCCACTCGTTACCTGTATAATGGCACCTGTTTGAACTTGTTATCGTATAAAAGACACCTGTCCACAACCTCAAACAGTCACACTCCAAACTTGTTTTGAAGAAATCAACTGTGGGGAGCAATTATTAGGAAATGAAGAATACAAGACCACTGATAATCTCCCTCGATCTGGGGCTCCACGCAAGATCTCACCCAAGTGGGGTCAAAATGATCACAAGAACGGTGAGCAAAATCCCCAGAACCACACGGGGGACCTAGTGAATGACCTGCAGAGAACTGGGACCAAGTAACAAAGCCTAGCCATCAGAACACATACGCCAGGGACTCAAATCCCTGCAGTGCCAGACGTGTCCCCCTGCTTAAGCCAAACGTACATGTCCAGGCCCGTCTGAGTTTGCTAGAGTGCATTTGGATGATCCAGAAGAGGATTGGGAGAATGTCATATGGACAGATGAAACCAAAATAGAACTTTTGGTAAAACTCAACTTCGTCGTGTTTTGGAGGACAAAGAATGCTGAGTTGCATCCAAAGAACACCATACCTACTGTGAAGCATGGGGTGGAAACATCATGCTTTGGGGCTGTTTTTCTGCAAAGGGACCAGGATGACTGATACGTGTAAAGGAAAGAATGAATGGGGCCATGTATCGTGAGATTTTGAGTGAAAACCTCCTTCCATCAGCAAGGGCATTGAAGATGAAACGTGGCTGGGTCTTTCAGCATGACAATGATCCCATACACACCGCCCGGGCAACGTAGGAGTGGCATTTAGGGAAGCATTTCGAGGTCCTGGGTGGCCTAGCCAGTCTCAGATCTCAACCCCATAGAAAATCTTTGGAGGGAGTTGAAAGTCTGTGTTGCCCAGTGACAGCCCAAAACATCACTGCTCTAGAGGAGATCTGCATGGAGAATGAGCCAAAATACCAGCAACAGTGTGTGAAAACCTTGTGAAGACTTAGAGAAAACATTTACCTGTGTCATTGCCAACAAAGGGTATATAACAAGTATTGAGAAACTTTTGTTATTCACCAAATACTTATTTTCCACCATAATTTGCAAATCAATTCATTAAAAAATCCTACAATGTGATTTTCAGGATTTTTTTCTCATTTTGTCTGTCAGAAGTTGACGTGTACCTATGATGAAAATTACAGGCCCTCTCATCTTTTTAAGTGAACTTGCACAGAGGCTGACTAAATACTTGTTTCCCCACTGTATAACAGGCAAAATTGCCAGAATCTTGCAGTATCCCTTTAACACTCTTTATGAGAAGTCTGTAAATGAGAAATCATTAATCTTTTCTTAGGTGCTTTGAATCACACCTATAGTAGATCCAACCTGCCCAAAGTCAGGTAGGTGTGTGACTATGGTGGCAGTGGTGGGATCTTCTCACAGTAAAACAGTTCAAATAGTTTGATACTTGCAATAAATACTTTAAAATCAAAATGTCTTAGTGAGCGCCACTCCCTGACACATTATTTTTTTTAGTTGTTGGCTTTTCAGATATCTCAGGGGGTTTTTCTTCATTCATGAAGCCCTAGGAAAGACACTTGCTTGGGGAGATGTCATATTTTCAATGAACTATGATAAACACTCGAGATTATATGGGCCTCTCAACACGGAGAGACAACAGAACAGACTGGACATTTACCTGAGACAATGCACCAAAACAGCGAGCAATCTCCTTGTTTGTGAAACCTCCATCCGTTGGCAAATTCTGGATCCTATTCAAAGTTTATCAATTTGGTCAATTTTCTTGGCAACAGATTAGCAGCCATATTGTTCTCTCATTTGGATGAATCCGGTATGAACCTGAAGGAGGAGGACAAAGGTTTAACATACAGTCCATTTGTTAGACACCTTGTGTTATGATGAATTCCCAGAGTGATTATATTTATTTCTAATTACACCCTTGGCAATCACTAATGGTTCTTTCCTTAAGGCGAAATCAATCAAAAAGGGCTGATTGATTTAATATGGGAATGTCCCCTAATGTGAGTTACAGTGTGGATTCATCAGGATACATGAAAAAGGTCAGCAAAGGTTGATGGAAAGCATCTCACTAATCAGTTAACTAAGACTACTGTAGATGTCCCTTCAAAGTACACCTCCAAGGAGTTTTAGGGAAAACAACCCTATTGCTACGTTGATGTTAGCTGTTGCGGTCACATCGCCATATCAACACCTGAGGATAGCTGTTGCCTCCCAGAGCAAACTCTGGGGTTAGCTAAGGCACGGTCTGGGCTGACAAGCTAGATTCTATGCCCAGTGGGTTACTCAAACCTGCTAAAAAACTACAATGCTCTCTTTGCTACTTCCCCCAAGAGTTCTGTGGTTCTGCTCTGTTTACTTTGTCATTTTCCCCGCTTGGGCCCTTTGCCAAATGGTGACAAAGTGTAGCTTTGATTTGACACAGAATTCTCAATGTGGTTGTGGGGAACTGTTGATTTCAGGCCAGGGAATCTAATCCTCACACAGCATCTATGTTTTGATACTTAATCTGGTAACACTTATAATAGCTTTCAGGAATGTATTATCGATAAATCACAGTATTTCATTTGTAAGCATTTGTAAGCATTTCGATACACCTGCAGAAAGTCTAACCATTAATCTTCCATGAGCCAACACTGGGTCCTCCGAACATGTACCAACTCCTAATTTGTAAATTTTGTCATATTGCCTAGTATTGCATCCATACAACGCAAAGGTGCTACATATCCTCTCATCGTGTGACTATGTTCAATATCCTGACCTTGACACAGGACAAGAAAGCGGTCACAGCGGATGTTAAAGACATCAAACATATTGCTTCTGCACTGTTCCTTTATCAAATGTCCTCTGTAAGAGGCGGGTCAATTTTACATCAACTGACTGGTGTGTACACAAATAAAGAATGTATGCTTTATCACGCTGCGCCTTGGTCCGTGAATTCAGTCGACGATCGTGACACATTGTAGGATTTTTAATGAATTTATTTGCAAATTATGGTGGGAAAATAAGTATTTGGTCACCTACAAACAAGCAAGATTTCTTCCACACAGACCTGTAACTTCTTCTTTTTAAGAGGCTCCTCTGTCTCCACTGCGTTACTCAGTATTAAGTACCTGTTTGAACTTGTTATCAGTATAAAAGACACCTGTCCACAACCTCAAACAGTCACACTCCAAACTTGTTTTGAAGAAATCAACTGTGGGAGCAATTATTGAAATGGAAGACATACAAGACCACTGATAATCTCCCTCCGATCTGGGGGCTCCACACAAGATCTCTCACCCAGTGGGGTCAAAATGATCACAAGAACGGTGAGCAAAAATCTCCCAGAACCACACGGGGGGACCTAGTGAATGACCTGCAGAGAACTGGGACCAAAGTAACAAAGCCTACCATCAGAAACACATTACGCCGCCAGGGACTCAAATCCTGCAGTGCCAGACGCGTGTCCCCCTGCTTAAGCCAGTACAGGTCCAGGCCCGTCTGAAGTTTGCTAGAGTGCATTTGGATGATCCAGAAGAGGATTGGGAGAATGTCATATGGACAGATGAAACCAAAATAGAACTTTTGGTAAAAAAATCAACTCGTCGTGTTTGGTGGACAAAGAATGCTGGTTGCATCCAAAGAACACCATACTACTGTAAGCATGGGGGTGGAAACATCATGCTTTGGGGCTGTTTTTTCTCGCAAAGGGACCGCAGACGACTGATCGTGTAAAGGAAAGAATGAATGGGGCCATGTATCGTGAGAGATTTGAGGAAATCTCCTTCCATCAGCAAGGGCATTGGAGATGAAACGTGGCTGGGTCTTTCAGCATGACAATGGATCCCATACACACACCCCGGGCAACGAGAGTGGCCGTAGGGAAGCATTTCGGTCCTGGAGTGGCTCAGCCAGTCTCCAGATCTCAACCCCATAGAAAATCTTTGGAGGAGTTGAAGGTCTGTAAAGGTCGCAGTGACAGCCCCAAAACATCACTGCTCTCAGAGGAGATCTGCATGGGGGAATGGAGCCAAATACCAGCAACAGTGAAAACCTTGTGAAGACTGAGAAACGTTTTGACCCAGTGTCATTGCCAACAAAGGGTATATAAACAAAGTATTGATAAACTTTTGTTATTGACCAAATACTTATTTTCCACCATAATTTGCAAATAAATCATTAAAAATCCCACAATGTGATTTTCAGGATTTTTTTCTCATTTTGTCTGTCATAGAAGCGATTTAAACAAGTGATGAAAATTACAGGCCTCTCTCATCTTTTTAAGTGGGAGAACTTGCACAATTGGTGGCTGACTAAATACTTGTTTCCCCCACTGTATAACAGGCAAAAATTGCCAGAATCTTGGTATCCCTTTAACACTCTTTTATGAGAAGTCTGTAAATGAGAAATCATTAATCTTTTCTTAGTGCTTTGAATCACACCTATAGTAGATCCAACCTGCCCAAAGTACAGTAGGTGTGGGACATATGGTGGCAGTGGTGGGATCTTCTCACAGTAAAAAAATGGTTCAAATAAGTTTGATACTATACAATAATACTTTGCAAATCAAAATGTCTTAGTGAGCGCCACTCCCTGACACATATTTTTTAGTTAAGGTCTTTTCAGATATCTCAGGGTTTCTTCATTCATGAAGCCCCTAGGAAAGACACTTGCTTAGGGAGATTCATATTTTCAATGAACTATGATAAACACTGAGATTATATGGGCCTCTCAACACGAGAGAGACAACAGAACAGACTGGACATTTACCTGAGACAATGCACCAAAACAGCTTAGCAATCTCCTTGTTTGTGAAACCTCCATCCTTGACAAAATTCTGGATCCTATTCAAAGTTTATCAATTTGGTCAATTTTCTTGGCAACAGATTGATTGCTATTATTCTCTCATTTGGATGAATCGGTATGAACCTGAAGGGGGAGGAGGACAAGGTTTAACATACAGTCCATTTGTTAGACACCTTGTGTTATGATACGAATCTTAGAGTGAAATATATTTATTCTAATTGGCACTTGGCAATCACTAAAGGTCTTTTCCATATGAAATCAATCAAAAAAAAGGGCTGATTGATTTAATATGGAATGTCCCCTATAATGAGTTACAGTGGATTCTATCTAGGATACATGGAAAAGGTCAGCAGTTGATGGAAGCATCTCACTTAATCAGTTAACTAAGACTGTAGATGTCCTTTAAAGTACACCTCCATGAGTTTTAGGAAAACAACCCTGATTACAACGTTGATGTTAGCTGTTGCGGTCACATCGCCATATCCAACACCTGGAGGATAGTTGCCTCCCCAGAGCAAATCCCTTAGTTTGAAGCTAATACGGTCTGGGCTGACAACTAGATTCTACGCCCAGTGGGTTACTCAAACCTGCTAAAAACTACAATGCCTCTTTGCTAGCTTCCCTCCCCCAAAAAAATTCTGTGGTCTCTGCTCTGTTTACTTTGTCATTTTTTCCCGCTTGGGCCCTTCAAATGGTGACAAAGTGTGTGATTTGACACAGAATTCTCAATGTGGTTGTGGGGAACTGTTGATTTTCAGGCCAGGGAATCTAATCCCGCCACAAACATCTATGTTTTGATACTTAATCTGGAACATACTTTTATAATAGCTTTAGGAATGTATTGCTCCCGATAAATCACAGTATTTCATTTGTAAGCATTTGTAAGCATTTATACACCTGCAGAAAAGTCTAACCAAATCTTCCATGAGCCAACACTAGGTCCTCCGAACATGTACCAACTCTAATTTGTAAATTTGGTCATAATAAGCCTAGTATTGCATCCATACAACGGTACTACATATCCTCTCATCGTGTGACCATTCAATATCCTGACCTTACACAGGACAAGAAACGGTCACAGCGGATGGCTTTAAAGACATCAAACATATTGCTTCTACACTGTTCCTTTATCAAATGTCCTCTGTAAGAGGCGAATCAATTTTACATCAACTGACTGGTGTGTACACAAAAAAGAATGTATGGCTTATCACGCTGCGCCTTGGTCCGTGAATTCTGTCGACGATCGTGGACACATTGCTTAGGATTTTTAATGAATTTATTTGCAAATTATGGTAGGCCATATTTGGTCACCTGCAAACAAGCAAGATTTCTGGCACACAGACCTGTAACTTCTTCTTTCAAGAGGCTCCTCTGTCCTCCACTCGTTACCTGTATTAATGGTAACCTGTTTGAACTTGTTATCAGTATAAAAAGACACCTGTCCACAACCTCAAACAGTCACACTCCAAACTTGTTTTGAAGAAATCAACTGTGGGAGCAATTATTAGGAAATGGAAGACATACAAGACCACTGATAATCTCCCTTGTGATCTGGGGCTCACGAAGATCTCACCAGTGGGGTCGAAATGATCAAGCAAGAACGGTGAGCAAAAATCCCAGTAACCACCACGGGGACCTAGTGAATGACCTGCGAGAGAACTGGGAATGGGTACAAAGCCTACCATCAGAAACACATTACGCCGCATGGGACTCAAATCCGTGCAGTGCCAGACGTGTCCCCCTGCTTAAGCCAGTACATGTCCAGGCCCGGTCTGAGTTTGCTAGAGTGCATTTTGGATGATCCAGAAGAGGATTGGGAGAATGTCTTATGGACAGATGAAACCAAAATAGAACTTTTTGGTAAAAACTCAACTTGGTCGTATGTTTGGTGGACAAAGAATGCTGAGGTTGCATCCAAAGAACACCATAACCTACTGTAAAGCATGGGGGTGAAAACATCATGCTTTGGGGGCTGTTTTTCTGCAAAGGGACCAGGACGACTGATACGTGTAAAGGAAAGAATGAATGGGGCCATGTATCGTGGAGATTTTTGAGTGAAATCTCCTTCCATCAGCTGTAAGGGCATTGAAGATGAAACGTGGCTGGACTCTTTTCAACGCAGACCAATGATCCCATACACACCGCCCGGCACGTAGAGTGGCTTCTGTGAGGAAGCATTTCCAAGGTCCTGGAGTGAGCCTAGCCAGTCTCCAGATCTCAACCCCATAGAAAATCTTTTGGAGGGAGTTGAAAGTCTGTGTTGCCTTTGACAGCCCCAAAACATCACTGCTCTAGAGGAGATCTGCAGATGGAATATGAGCCAAAAAATACAGCAAAGCAAAGAAAAACCTTGTGAAGACTTAGGAGAAAAGGCGTTTGACCTGTGTCGTAAGCAACAAAGGGTATATATAACAAAAGTATTGAGAAACTTTTGTTATTGAACAATACTTATTTTCCACCATAATTTGCTAAATTCATTAAAAATCCTACAATGTGATTTTCAGGATTTTTTCTCATTTTGTCTGTCATAGTTGACGTGTACCATGATGAAAATTACAGGCCCTCTCATCTTTTTTAAGTGGGAGAACTTTTTAATAATTGGTGGCTGACTAATATACGTTCCCTCCACTGTATAACAGGCAAAATTGCCAGAATCTTGCAGTATCTTTAACACTCTCTTAGAGAAGTCCTGAAATGAGAAATCATTAATCTTTTTCTTAGTGCTTGAATCACACCTATAGTAGACAACTGCCCAAAGTACAGTAGGTGTGTGACATGGTGGCAGTGGTGGGATCTTCTCACAGTAAAACAGGTTCAAAATAGTTTGATACTTGCAATAAATACTTTAAAATCAAAATGTCTTAGTGAGCGCCCTCCCTGACAAGCATATTTTTTTAGTTGTTGGCTTTTCCAGATATCTCAGTTTCTTCATTCATGAAGCCCTAGGAAAGACACTTTGCTTGGGGAGATTCATATTTTCAATGAACTGGATAAACACTGAGATTATATGGGCCTCTCAACACGAGAGACAAACAGAACAGACTGGACATTTACCTGAGACAATGCACCAAAACAGCGAGGCAATCTCCTTGTTTGTGAAACCTCCATCCTTGGCAAAATTCTGGATCCTATTCAAAGTTTATCAATTTGGTCAATTTTCTTGGCAACAGATTAAGCAGCCATATTGTTCTCTCATTTGGATGAATCGGTAGTGAACCTGAAGGGAGGAGGACAAGGTTTACACAGTCCATTTGTTAGACACCTTGCAAGTTATGATGAAATTCCAGACAGTGATTGTATATTTATTCTAATTACACCCTTGGCAATCACTAATGGGTTCCCACATGAAATCAATCAAAAAGGGCTTTGATTGATTTAATATGGAATGTCCCTAATGTGAGTTACAGGGATTCTATCTGAGACATGGAAACGGTCAGCAGTTGATGGGAAAGCATCTCACTAATCAGTTAACTAAGACTACTGTAGATGTCCCTTTGTAAAGTACACCTCCGTTGAGTTTTAGGGAAAGCCCCTATTGCTACGTTGATGTTAGCTGTTGCGGTCACACCATATCCAACACCTGAGGATAGCTGTTGCCTCCCAGAGCAAATCCTCAGGTTTAGCTAAGTACACGGTCTGGGCTGACAAGCTAGATTCTATGCCTGTGGATTACTCAAACCTAAAAACTACAATGCCTCTTTGCTAGCTTCCCCCCAAAAAAATTCTGTGGTTCTGCTCTATTTACTTTGTCATTTTCCGCTTGGGCCTTTTACAAATGGTGACAAAGGTAAGCGATTTGGTCACGAATTCTCAATGTGGTTGTGGGGAACTGTTGATTTTCAGGCCAGGGAATCTAATCCCGCCACACATCTATAAGTTTGATACTTAATCTGGTAACACTCTTATAATAGCTTTCAGGAATGTGGTTATCGATAAATCACAGTATTTCATTTGTAAGCATTTGTAAGCAGTTTATACACCTGCAGAAACAATCTAACTAATCTTCCATGAGCCTAAACACTTGTGTCCTCCGAACATGTACCAACTCCAATTTGTAAATTTTGTCATATTGCCTAGTATTGGCATCCATACAACGGTGCTACATATCCTCTCATCGTGGTGACCATTCAATATCCTGACCTTGACACAGGACAAGAAAGCGGTCGCACGATGCTTAAAGACATCAAACATATTGCTTTCTGCACTGTTCCTTTATCAAATGTCCTCTGTAAGAGGGAGTAATAATTTTACATCAACTGACTGGTGTGGGAGCACAATAAAGAATGTATGCTTATCACGCTGCGCCTTGGTCCGTGAATTCAGCTCGGCATTGATCGTGACACATTGTAGGATTTTTTTAATGAATTTATTTGCAAATTATGGTGGAAGACAAGTATTTGGTCACCTACAAACAAAGCAAGATTTCTGGCACACAGACCTGTAACTTCTTCTTTAAGAGGCTCTCTGTCCTCCACTCCGTTACCTGTATTAATGGCACCTGTTTGAACTTGTTATCAGTATAAAAGACAGCACAACCTCAAACAGTCACACTCCAAACTTGTTTTGAAGAAATGAACTGTGGGAGCAATTAGGAAATGAACATACAAGACCACTGATAATCTCCCCTCGATCTGGGGTTCAGACGCAAGATCTCACCCAGTGGGTCAAAATGATCACAAGAACGGTGGAGCAAAAATCCCAGAACTCACACGGGGGACCTAGTGAATGACCTGCAGAGAACTGGGACCCAAGGAACAAAGCCTACCATCAGAAACACATTCAGCCATGGGGACTCAAATCCTGCAGTGCCAGAGACGTGTCCCCCTGCTTAAGCCACAGTACATGTCCAGGCCCGTCTGAGTTTGCTAGAGTGCATTTGGGATGATCCAGAAGAGGATTGGGAGAATTCATAGACAGATGAAACCAAAAGAGAACTTTTGGTAAAAACTCAACCGTGTTTGGAGGACAAAGAATGAGTTGCATCCAAAGAACAACCATACCTACTGGGTGAAGCATGGGGGTGGAAACATCATGCTTTGGGGGGGTGTTTCTGCAAAGGGACACAGACGCAGTACGTGTAAAGGAAAGAATGAATGGGGCCATGTATAGAGATTTTGAGGAAAAACCTCCTTCATCCCAGCAAGGGCATTGGAAGATGAAACGTGGCTGGGTCTTTCCAGCATGACAATGATCCCATACACGCCCGGGCACGTAGGAGTGCTTCGTAGGAAGCTATTTCAAGGTCCTGAGTGGGCCTCAGTGTCTCTCCAGATCTCAACCGCTAGAAAATCTTTGGAGGGAAGGTCTGTGTTGCCCAGTGACAGCCCCAAACATCACTGCTCTAGAGGAGATCTGCATGGAGGAATGAGCCAAAATACCAGCAACAGTGTGCTTGAAAACCTTCAGAAGACTTAGAGAGAAACGTTTGACCTGTGTCATTGACAACAAAGGGTATATAACAAAGTATTGAGAAACTTTGTTATACCAAATACTTATTTTCCACCTAATTTGCAAATCAATTCATTAAAACTACAATGTGATTTTTCAGGATTTTTTTTTCTCATTTTCTGTTTGAAGGATGGTACTATGGATGAAAATTACAGGCCTCTCTCATCTTTTTAAGTGGGAGAACTTGAAATAACACATATTGTTGACTAAATACTTGTTTCCCCCACTGCTAACCAGGCAAAATTGCCAGAATCTTGCAGTATCCCTTTAACACTCTTTATGAGAAGTCTGAATGAGAAATCATTAATCTTTTCTTAGTGCTTTGAATCACACCTTAGAGAGCACCTGCCCAAAGTACAGTAGGTGTGTGGACATATGGTGGCAGTGGTGAAATCTTCCTCACAGTAAAACAGTTCAAATAGTTTGATACTTGCAATAAATACTTTAAAATCAAAATGTCTTAGTGAGCGCCACTCCCTGACACATTTTTTTTTTTTTAGTTGTTGGCTTTTCAGATATCTCAGAGGGTTTTCATTCATTGTGAAGCCCTAGGAAAGACACTCAAGCTTGGGGAGATTCATATTTTCATGAACAAGATAAACACTGAGATTATATGGGCCTCTCCAACACGAGAGAGACAACAGAACAGACTAAGACATCTGAGACAATGCACCAAAACAGCGGTAGCAATCTCTCTTGTTTGTAGAAACCTCCATCCTTGGCAAAATTCTGGATCCTATTCAAAGTTTATCAATTTGGTCAATTTTCTTGGCAACAGATTAACAGCCATATTGTTCTCTCATTTGGAGGAATCGGTATGAACCTGAAGGAGGAGTGCAAAGACAAGGTTTAAATACAGTCCATTTGTTAGACACCTTGTGTTAAGGATGAATTTCCCGGTGATTATATTTATTCTAATTACAACCCCTTGGCAATCACTAATGAATCGCTTGCCATGAAATCAATCAAAAAGGGCTGATTGATTTAAATGTCCCTAATGTGAGTTACAGGGATTCTGTCCAGGATACATGGGAACGGTCACAGTTGATGGAAAGCATCTCACTAATCAGTTAACTAAACTACTGTAGATGTCCCTTTAAAGTACACTCATGAGTTTTTAGGGAAAACAACCCTATTACACGTTGATGTTAGCTATTGCGGTCACATCGCCATATCCAACACCTGAGGATAGCTGTTGCCTCCCAGAGCAAATCCCTAAGTTTAGCTAAGTACCACGGTCTGGGCTGACAAGCTAGATTCTAAGTGCCTAGTGGGTTACTCAAACCTGCACTAAAAACTACAATGCCTCTTTGCTAGCTTCCCCCAAAAAATTCTGTGGTTCTGCTCTGTTTACTTTGTCATTTTCCCTCTGGGCCCCTTTGCCAAATGGTGACAAAGTGTGCGATTTGACAGAATTCTCGAATGTGGTTGGGACTGTTGATTTTCCAGGCCAGGAATCTAATCCCCGACACAGCATCTATGTTTTGATACTTAATCTGGTAACACTTTATAATAGCTTTCAGGAATGTATTATCGATAAATCACAGTATTTCATTTGTAAGCATTTGTAAGCATTTATACACCTGCAGAAAGTCTAACCATTAATCTTCCATGAGCCAACACTAGGTCCTCCGAACATGTACCAACTCCTAATTTGTAAATTTTGTCATATTGCCATAGTATTGCATCCATACAACGTAAAAGTGCTACATATCCTCTCGATCGTGTGACCATTCAATATCCTGACCTTGCCACAGGACAAGAAAGCGGTCACAGCGGATGCTTAAAGACATCAAACATATTGCTTCTGCACTGTTCCTTTATCAAATGTCCTCTGTAAGAGGCGGGTCAATTTTACATCAACTGACTGGTGTGTACACAACAGAAGAATGTATGCTTATCACACTGCGCCTTGGTCCGTGACATTCGTCGACGATCGTGACACATTGTAGGATTTTTTTAATGAATTTATTTGCAAATTATGGTGGAAAATAAGTATTTGGTCACCTACAAACAAGCAAGATTTCTGGCACACAGACCTGTAACTTCTTCTTTAAGAGGCTCCTCTGTCCTCCACTCGTTACCTGTATTAATGGCACCTGTTTGAACTTGTTATCAGTATAAAAGACACCTGTCCACAACCTCAAACAGTCACACTCCAAACTTGTTTTGAAGAAATCAACTGTGGGGAGCAATTATTAGGAAATGGAAGACATACAAGACCACTGATAATCTCCCTCGATCTGGGGCTCTACGAAAGATCTCACCCAGTGGGGTCAAAATGATCACAAGAACGGTGAGCAAAAATCCCAGAACCACACGGGGGGACCTAGTGAATGACCTGCAGAGAACTGGGACCAAAGTAACAAAGCCTACCATCAGAAACACATTACGCCGCCAGGGACTCAAATCCTGCAGTGCCGAGAGCGTGTCCCCCTGCTTAAGCCAGTACATGTCCAGGCCCGTCTGAAGTTTGCTAGAGTGCATTTGGATGATCCGAAGAGGATTGGGGAGAATGTCATATGGACAGATGAAACCAAAATAGAACTTTTTGGTAAAAACTCAACTCGTCGTGTTTGGAGGACAAAGAATGCTGAGTTGCATCCAAAGAACACCATACCTACTGTGAAGCATGGGGTTGGAAACATCATGCTTTGGGGCTGTTTTTCTGCAAAGGGACCAGGACGCACTGATACGTGTAAAGGAAAGAATGAATGGGGCCATGTATCGTGAGATTTTGAGTGAAAACCTCCTTCCATCAGCAAGGGCATTGAAGATGAAACGTGGCTGGGTCCTTTCAGCATGACAATGATCCCATACACACCGCCGGGGCAACGTAGGAGTGGCTTTCGTAGGAAGCATTTCGGAGGTCCTGGAGTGGCCTAGCCAGTCTCCAGATCTCAACCCCATAGAAAATCTTTGGAGGGAGTTGAAAGTCTGTGTTGCCCAGTGACAGCCCCAAAACATCACTGCTCTAGGAGGAGATCTGCATGGAGGAATGAGCCAAAATACCAGCAACAGTGTGTGAAAACCTTGTGAAGACTTAGAGAAAACGTTTGACCTAGTGTCATTGCCAACAAAGGGTATATAACAAAGTATTGAGAAACTTTTGTTATTGACCAAATACTTATTTTCCACCATAATTTGCAAAATCAATTCATTAAAAATCCTACAATGTGATTTTTCAGGATTTTTTTCTCATTTTGTCTGTCATAGTTGACGTGTACCTATGATGAAAATTACAGGCCTCTCTCATCTTTTTAAGTGGGGGAGAACTTGCACATTGGTGGCTGACTAAATACTTGTTTCCACTGTATAACAGGCAAAATTGCCAGAATCTTGCAGTATCCCTTTAACACTCTTTATGAGAAGTCTGTAAATGAGAAATCATTAATCTTTTCTTAGTGCTTTGAATCACACCTATAGTAGATACAACCTGCCCAAAGTACAGTAGGTGTGTGACATATGGTGGCAGTGGTGGAATCTTCTCACAGTAAAACAGTTCAAATAGTTTGATACTTGCAATAAATACTTTAAAATCAAAATGTCTTAGTGAGCGCCACTCCCTGACACATATTTTTTTAGTTGTTGGCTTTTTCAGATATCTCAGAGGGTTTTCTTCATTCATGAAGCCCTAGGAAAGACACTTGCTTGGGGAGATTCATATTTTCAATGAACTATGATAAACACTGAGATTATATGGGCCTCTCAACACGAGAGAGACAACAGAACAGACTGGACATTTACCTGAGACAATGCACCAAAACAGCGAGCAATCTCCTTGTTTGTGAAACCTCCATCCTTGGCAAAATTCTGGATCCTATTCAAAGTTTATCAATTTGGTCAATTTTTCTTGGCAACAGATTAACAGCCATATTGTTCTCTCATTTGGATGAATCGGGTAGAACCTGAAGGGAGGAGGACAAGGTTTAACATACAGTCCATTTGTTAGACACCTTGTGTTATGATGAATTCCCAGAGTGATTATATTTATTCTAATTACACCCTTGGCAATCACTAATGGGTCTTTCCATATGAAATCAATCAAAAAAGGGCTGATTGATTTAATATGGAATGTCCCTAATGTGAGTTACAGGATTCTATCTAGGATACATGGAAAAGGTCAGCAGTCGATGGAAAGCATCTCACTAATCAGTTAATCCAAGACTACTGTAGATGTCCCTTTAAAGTACACCTCCATGAGTTTTAGGGGAAAACAACCCTATTGCTACGTTGATGTTAGCTGTTGCAGTCACATCGCCATATCCAACACCTGAGGATAGCTGTTGCCTCCCAGAGCAAATCCCTAGGTTTAGCTAAGTACAGTCTGGGCTGACAAGCTAGATTCTATGCCCAGTGGGTTACTCAAACCTGCTAAAAACTACAATGCCTCTTTGCTAGCTTCCCCCAAAAAAATTCTGTGGTTCTGCTCTGTTTACTTTGTCATTTTCCCGCTTGGGCCCTTTGCCAAATGGTGACAAAGTGTAAGCGATTTGACACAGAATTCTCAATGTGGTTGTGGGGGAACTGTTGATTTCAGGCCAGGGAATCTAATCCGCCACAGCATCTATGTTTTGATACTTAATCTGGTAACACTTATAATAGCTTTCAGGAATGTATTATCGATAAATCACAGTATTTCATTTGTAAGCATTTGTAAGCATTTATACACCTGCAGAAAGTCTAACCATTAATCTTCCATGAGCCAACACTAGGTCCTCCGAACATGTACCAACTCCTAATTTGTAAATTTTGTCATATTGCCTAGTATTGCATCCATACAACGGTGCTACATATCCTCTCATCGTGTGACCATTCAATATCCTGACCTTGCCACAGGACAAGAAAGCGGTCACAGCGGATGCTTAAAGACATCAAACATATTGCTTCTGCACTGTTCCTTTATCAAATGTCCTCTGTAAGAGGCGGGTCAATTTTACATCAACTGACTGGTGTGTACACAAATAAAGAATGTGTGCTTATCACGCTGCGCCTTGGTCCGTGAATTCAGTCGACGATCGTGACACATTGTAGGATTTTTAATGAATTTATTTGCAAATTATGGTGGAAAATAAGTATTTGGTCACCTACAAACAAGCAAGATTTCTGGCACACAGACCTGTAACTTCTTCTTTAAGAGGCTCCTCTGTCCTCCACTCGTTACCTGTATTAATGGCACCTGTTTGAACTTGTTATCAGTATAAAAGACACCTGTCCACAACCTCAAACAGTCACACTCCAAACTTGTTTTGAAGAAATCAACTGTGGGAGCAATTATTAGGAAATGGAAGACATACAAGACCACTGATAATCTCCCCCGATCTGGGGCTCCACGCAAGATCTCACCCAGTGGGGTCAAAATGATCACAAGAACGGTGAGCAAAAATCCCAGAACCACACGGGGGACCTAGTGAATGACCTGCAGAGAACTGGGACCAAAGTAACAAAGCCTACCATCAGAAACACATTACGCCGCCAGGGACTCAAATCCTGCAGTGCCAGACGTGTCCCCCTGCTTAAGCCAGTACATGTCCAGGCCCGTCTGAAGTTTGCTAGAGTGCATTTGGATGATCCAGAAGAGGATTGGGAGAATGTCATATGGACAGATGAAACCAAAATAGAACTTTTTGGTAAAAACTCAACCTCGTCGTGTTTGGAGGACAAAGAATGCTGAGTTGCATCCAAAGAACACCATACCTACTGTGAAGCATGGGGGTGGAAACATCATGCTTTGGGGCTGTTTTTCTGCAAAGGGACCAGGACGACTGATACGTGTAAAGGGAAAGAATGAATGGGGCCATGTATCGTGAGATTTTGAGTGAAAACCTCCTTCCATCAGCAAGGGCATTGAAGATGAAATCGTGGCTGGGTCTTTCAGCATGACAATGATCCCATACACACCGCCCGGGCAACGTAGGAGTGGCTTCGTGAGGAAGCATTTCAAGGTCCTGGAGTGGCCTAGCCAGTCTCCAGATCTCAACCCCATAGAGAAATCTTTGGAGGGGAGTTGAAAGTCTGTGTTGCCCAGTGACAGCCCCAAAACATCACTGCTCTAGAGGAGATCTGCATGGAGGAATGAGCCAAAATACCAGCAACAGTGTGTGAAAACCTTGTGAAGACTTAGAGAAAACGTTTGACCTGTGTCATTGCCAACAAAGGGTATATAACAAAGTATTGAGAAACTTTTGTTATTGACCAAATACTTATTTTCCACCATAATTTGCAAATCAATTCATTAAAAATCCTACAATGTGATTTTCAGGATTTTTTTTCTCATTTTGTCTGTCATAGTTGACGTGTACCTATGATGAAAATTACAGGCCTCTCTCATCTTTTTAAGTGGGAGAACTTGCACAATTGGTGGCTGACTAAATACTTGTTTCCCCCACTGTATAACAGGCAAAATTGCCAGAATCTTGCAGTATCCCTTTAACACTCTTTATGAGAAGTCTGTAAATGAGAAATCATTAATCTTTTCTTAGTGCTTTGAATCACACCTATAGTAGATACAACCTGCCCAAAGTACAGTAGGTGTGTGACATATGGTGGCAGTGGTGGAATCTTCTCACAGTAAAACAGTTCAAATAGTTTGATACTTGCAATAAATACTTTAAAATCAAAATGTCTTAGTGAGCGCCACTCCTGACACATATTTTTTTAGTTGTTGGCTTTTCAGATATCTCAGGGGGTTTTCTTCATTCATGAAGCCCTAGGAAAGACACTTGCTTGGGGAGATTCATATTTTCAATGAACTATGATAAACACTGAGATTATATGGGCCTCTCAACACGAGAGAGACAACAGAACAGACTGGACATTTACCTGAGACAATGCACCAAAACAGCGGAGCAATCTCCTTGTTTGTGAAACCTCCATCCTTGGCAAAATTCTGGATCCTATTCAAAGTTTATCAATTTGGTCAATTTTCTTGGCAACAGATTAAGCAGCCATATTGTTCTCTCATTTGGATGAATCGGTATGAACCTGAAGGGAGGAGGACAAGGTTTAACATACAGTCCATTTGTTAGACACCTTGTGTTATGATGAATTCCCAGAGTGATTATATTTATTCTAATTACACCCTTGGCAATCACTAATGGGTCTTTCCATATGAAATCAATCAAAAAGGGCTGATTGATTTAATATGGAATGTCCCTAATGTGAGTTACAGTGGATTCTATCTAGGATACATGGAAAAGGTCAGCAGTCGATGGAAAGCATCTCACTAATCAGTTAACTAAGACTACTGTAGATGTCCCTTTAAAGTACACCTCCATGAGTTTTAGGAAAACAACCCTATTGCTACGTTGATGTTAGCTGTTGCAGTTCACATCGCCATATCCAACACCTGAGGATAGCTGTTGCCTCCCAGAGCAAATCCCTAGGTTTAGCTAAGTACACGGTCTGGGCTGACAAGCTAGATTCTATGCCCAGTGGGTTACTCAAACCTGCTAAAAACTACAATGCCTCTTTGCTAGCTTCCCCCAAAAAATTCTGTGGTTCTGCTCTGTTTACTTTGTCATTTTCCCCGCTTGGGCCCTTTGCCAAATGGTGACAAAGTGTAAGCGATCTGACACAGAATTCTCAATGTGGTTGTGGGGAACTGTTGATTTCAGGCCAGGGAATCTAATCCCGCCACAGCATCTATGTTTTGATACTTAATCTGGTAACACTTTATAATAGCTTTCAGGAATGTATTATCGATAAATCACAGTATTTCATTTGTAAGCATTTGTAAGCATTTATACACCTGCAGAAAGTCTAACCATTAATCTTCCATGAGCCAACACTAGGTCCTCCGAACATGTACCAACTCCTAATTTGTAAATTTTGTCATATTGCCTAGTATTGCATCCATACAACGGTGCTACATATCCTCTCATCGTGTGACCATTCAATATCCTGACCTTGCCACAGGACAAGAAAGCGGTCACAGCGGATGCTTAAAGACATCAAACATATTGCTTCTGCACTGTTCCTTTATCAAATGTCCTCTGTAAGAGGCGGGTCAATTTTACATCAACTGACAGTAGGGTTCAGAGTGTTTTAAACCTTCCTTTCTGCCACCAACCACCTTTCTGTGGACTGTCGTGTACTCACCATCTTGATACCCTAAGCACTCATTCTTTTGATGTCTGAAGTTGAGGAAAAAGTTGAGGGTTCTACTAAGCTAACATATGGAATTGTTTTAAGATGGTCATACCATGGATCATTTGATTTGGAATATAAATCATCAGGAATAAGGTTTTGAAGTGTCTGTCATATATCTAGGAGATATAAGAAAGCTCAGGAAATATTTTGGGTTTTTGGACACATATTTAACCCCTTATTTTTGTTGGCATAAAACTACCTCCATACTTTCATTCATTTGTATGAGTTACCTTCCATGACACTTAGTCCCGTGACACTTGCAGAGAACACCATCTTATTTGTGAGAGTCTCATCTTTCCATAGAGTGGTCATATTAGTTGGTAGGCCAAACCGTTCAGACGCTACAGACGTGTTTGTGAGAAGACCAATTTTTGGGATGTCTCATGGTCTGACAAACACCGCTGTAGCTCGGCCACCTTCCACCGCAGATGCGGAAGGCCGACATAGGCGGGTGTGGTGGATTGTGACGCAGCCCATGCAGATATCTCTAGTTTAATCTGACAGATTTTTTGAATTATGTTACTTAGTTAACATGGACTCCTTTTGAATTTTCTGAAACAATGCCCCTTAATATGCTGACATTATATAAGAAACAGACAGACACTGATATTGTGATTAAACTCATGGGGTCTGTTTTAAATGACTTTATTCCATAGTCTGGCTGGCTACATTTGTAAGGCGATGAGGCAGAGTGGGCGGAAAGAGAGAAATTATGCTCATTTCAATTTTGAGCCATCACTCAACCACATGCAAATTAATTGGATGGGCCTTCATGCTAACACTAACGTGGCTTGAATTGTTGAGATGGCAGGTGCCTTGCGCTGCCAACAATGAGGCATTTGTTAACAAACGGCACTAGAGTGCTAGGGGTCTCCACCAAGGATACATTTCTCTCACTATCACATGGCAGTAATCATAGCGAGAGAGAGGAGGGGGAGCGAGAAGGCATTAGCAGAGGGCTGAGAGCAAACACTATCCCCCAGAGAGGGAGCAACAGTCAATGCAGTCTGCTCGGTCTCTGTGAATACTCCTAACACATCCTCAGTACACAGAGAAAGGAAAATAAGGTGGCACTAGGCAGTGTGAACTTCACTGACAAAAGGAGGGTTAATACCCCTCAGAATCTCATGTAGATACTGCTCTAAACTAATGTCTACAGATGTAGGATAAAAATTTGAGGCAGTTTGCTACAGCAGAAAAATAATCCTGCAGCAACAGCAACAGTAAATGTAAATTATTTTATGGATAATACACTGACAAAACATTAAGAACACCTTCCTCCCGTCGGGACATGGACTTTACAAGGTCGAAAGGTCGAAAGCGTTCAACAGGGATGCTGGCCCATGTTGACTCCAATGCTTCCCACATTTGTGTCAAGTTGGCTGGATGTCCGTTGGGTGGTGGACCATTCTTGATACACACGGAAACTGTTGAGCATGAAAAACCCAGCAGCGTTGCAGTTCTTGACACAAACCTGTGCGCCCTGGCACCTACTATCATACCCTGTTCAAAGGCACTTAAATCTTTTGTCTTGCCCATTCACCCTCTGAATGGCACACATACACAATCCATGTCTCAATTGTCTCGAGGCTTAAAAATCCTTCTTTAACATGTCTCCTCCCCTTCATCTAAACTGATTGAAGTGGATTTAACAAGTGACATCAATAAGGGATCATAGCTTTGGATTCACCTGGTCAGTCTATGTCATGAAAAGAGCAGGTGGTCTTAATGTTTTGTACACTGAGTGTAATTAATGGGCATTTTTGCAAGGGTTGATTAATTTTTTTCTTAAGGGAAAATGAAGTCTGAATTGTCGAAGTCGAAATTAAAGTGGAAGTTCAAAAGCCTTTTTAAACCTCAAAATACAAGTAAAAAATGTCCTGCATTGCAGAAAAGTTATCCTGCAACAGGGTGATCAAATTAAGATCCTACATCTGTAGTCTCTATTATGCCATTAGTAATACTGACACTGTTTGAGTAATGCTTCAGCTTCAGTGTGCATCATCACCATCCCAGACTGCAGCTGACACAATCATAACACACTTCTTATTAAAAGGCGGGAATGCGATGTTCGGCCAAATTATGCAAATGTCTGAGCGAAATATCGATTTAGACTATGAGGGCACCATTTCAAAGATGAGCTTAGTTCGGTCTGGGCCCGTTTCCCAAACCCTCTTTCTTTTCCTGGATGCCCTGACGTATCCCAGAGGGCCTTGCCAGGGAATGTGTGTGATTATAGGCAGTCTGTCATTCCATACGCCTACTAATTACAGTCTCCATTTAAATGGCGGCTGACATGTGTTTGCGAGGGAGAGTATTTCGCACAAATAATCTTTATGAGCATGACCCGGACAGGCGGGCAGGCAGACAGGCATCCAGGTGCTTGTGTCCACCCACACTGTAGCTACCAACAGTTCCTTCCTCCACAAAGCCAAGCACTCAGTCATCTAACCGCCTCACTTATTCTGGTCTATCCTCTCGTCTGTCACAATTTGGGCTTTCAAACAACAGTTGAATAGGAGCGATTCCGAGCGGTTGCAGATGTTTAAGATAAATGGGTCATATTCCAACTGTCTGCCTTAATTAGGTTTTTTTGTGTGAGAGGCTGTTGTGCGCGTAATTAACAAATCATTTCATTGAGTGCCTTTCATCTTTCATAAAAGGCCCACATAATTGGGTTTGTTTGCCTTTTGTTTATCCAATGGCTGGCCTGGAACCATCATTATTTTCCCCTCTTCAAAGTGAAAATTGCTTGTTATCGCATTACAGTATGTCAATGTCATTCAGCATTTGTTGTGTTGAGCTGAATCTAACTTTCAGATTGTGATTGTCGGTCACAGGAGTGCCAATCAGTTGAGATAACCTTTAATTCAGAAGTGCGACTGGAGATGGTTTAGGCTGCTTAGGCTAAAATACTTATTTTGGGACTGCTGTGATCACTAACTGTCTTGTTTTTTTTAAACAACAGAAAACTAGTCTAGGCCCAATCCTAATCGAACCGTTTTGAGAGATGTATGCACCTGTTGGGGGGAGTTTGTGAAAAAAGGAACCTCATTAAAAAATAAAACGTTAGATGTTTATTTTCCTACTCCTGTCACATTTCAATTGCACAATGTCTAACCTAGGGCCATGTGAAATGTGGTAGGTAGAAGTCTGTACCATTCCTAGCTGGCACCCTTGGGCTGACACCGCTCTGTCATAGCATCCCTCCTGCAAATGCCAAAGTGAAAGTAGAGCTATATTCCAAAGTAGCAAAGTTATCTCCAAATTATTATAATAATGAATTGTGTATGGGCAGGTTTTTGATGATGAGTCTGAGTGATTGCCTTGAGTAGAGTAATGCTTTGTTGGCTTCCATAGCAATCTAAAATGTATGCCATATGTTTTTCACATTTCCATAGAAATCTCCCTACTCATATTTTGGCAATAGATACAGAATGCTGCAAAATTTGAATTTTCTTAACCAGCTAAAGGATATCACCAATTTATAAAACTGCAGAATAAATAATTTCAGAAATCAGAACTTGGACACGCTGCTTATCCATCGGCAGCAAATACGTCTGGACTCATGAGGCTGAGCATCATTGACTCATGTGCCGAGTGCTGAAATGAGTAGTTAATAACCTGCCACTCCATTGACTGCTCAACTAAGTGCCAGTCAAGGCTATTTATTTCAGAAATACATCAAGTGGTAAAGTGTTGTAAGGGTAAGAATATTATTCGATGTACAGTATATCTGAGTCAGTAGTTTACCACACACGCTATAGATGTACTCAGTCACTTGCACAGATAGGGGTGCCTGAGCAGCTGCCCTTTTGCCCTCCTAGGAGAAAAGTGCAGTTCAGATTGGTGGCATTTTTTTATTAATACATATTTATTTAATTTTAGCCTCTTTGCCATCCTGTTATTTGAAATGTAATGAATTGCCCTTGAAACTAGCTAATTTTTGGAAAATTTCCCCAATTCTCCACTACTCTGCCCTCACGCAGTTGTCCTGCTGCTGCACAAGCAGAAGCTACTGGTGCCGGTAGTGGCACTGGCTAGCTTTTGAGATATATGTTGTCTCTCACGGTCAGAGACAGAGAAGGATTCAATGTTCAACTGTTTTTAAGTCGGCCTACAATGCAAATCTTAGCAGAAGAACAACTCCAATCACAGGTTAAGAGTAGTAACATTTTTACAACAGCATAGCTAACAGTTAACGAGCTAACTAGCTAGCTAGCTGATTTACATAATCTACATTCACTGTGATCAGCTGATAGCCCTCCCCTATTTGCCCTCTCTGTGAGCAGTAGGCAGGAAGCATGCTTACAGTGGTGTCACGTCTCCTCCCGTTGCTCCCCTCCGGCGCTCTGATTCGCGGTCTACTGAGCCACCGGTCTGAGCGCACCACCTCGGCAACACTGGAATGGAAACCCAATGCACCCTAATCACCTCCAGCGCACCTGCATCTCATCATCTCATCACCACCCCTATTTAGCCCTGGACTGTTCTGTAATATGTTGTGTGTGTGATTGTTTTTGCTTCGTGTCATGTACTCTCTCTTTGTCATTGTTTGAGAAAACCTTGACCTTGTTAATTCCTGCGTCTGCGTCCTGCCTCTTCGTATCCTCAGTACTCGTCACAAGTGGGATGAGTGTTTTTGCAGAAAGGAAAGGCCTATGTTAAAAATATATATGTTGAACTTTGGCTACATGAGCAGTAGAGAATTAAGAAGGTGAGGGGCCTAAGCTTTATTCAAAGGTCTGTGCACGGCCCTGGATGTACTGCACTGTACATGTACTGCACCTGAACGAGTTCCACAATAAATGCATCCTCTATCATGAAACTAATTCTTGATGCATTACTGCAAATACTTTGTTTTTAGAGGAGGATACACGCACATTCTTAAACCAATTGCATTACAGTTGTATTTTAGTTCATCTATGAAATATTGACAATGACAATAGTTTTGTTCCAATGTTGTTTCAGAGGATATTAAAATCTATCAAGACATCTGTCTCAGATCATAGACATCCTCATTTGCCGTCAAACAAATAGCATCAATATGAGAGAATGCCAAGAGTGTGCAAAGCTGTCATCAAGGCAAAGGGTGGCTATTTTGAAGAATATAAAATATAAAATATATCTTGATTTATTTAACACTTTTCTGGTTACTACATGATTCCATGTGTGTTATTTCATAGTTTTGATGTTCTTCACTATTACCCTACAATGTAGAAAATAGTAAAAAAATTAAGAAAAACCTTTGAATGAGTAGGTGTCCAAACCTTTGACTGGTACTGTATGTATGTATGTATGTATGTGTACAATGTACGCTGGGAGTCGGGAAGCAAGTACAGGGAGTGCATTTAATGATAAATAAAACAACAGTAGCGTACAGACAGGAACAGAGTAACAGAATCAATAACGCCTCGGGAAGGAACCAAAGAGAGTGACATATACAGTACATTTTTATTTTTAATCCCAGCCCTCGTCCCTGCATGAGGCTTTTGCCTCTTGGTAGGCCGTCATTGTAAATAAGAATTTGTTGTTAATTGACTTGCCTGGTTAAATAAAGAATAAATAAAAAATTTAATAAAATAAATGTAAGGTCCGTGCTAAAGCCACCCCTTCCTCTTTTTATCAAAATGTCCAGAAAACTTGTTTCATGTGCATCAAAGGTGAGTGTGAATTTCAGATGTTCACTGCTTGTATGGATGAAGAAGTCAAATTGATGAAGTTCCTTTGCTGTGCACTGGAATAGAAGTAATATGTCATCAATGAAGCGTTTCCAGAGCTTGATATGGAGCAAAAATGGATTGTAGGGCTGAAAATCACATTCTTCTCAAACAACCCTACAAACAGATTGGCATAAATCAGTGCCATTTTACTACCCATAGCAGTTCCCTTCTGTTGAATGAACATGTAATTTCAATACTCCCCACTTGGCAAACAGTTAGACCATATCATAAAAAAGGTAGGGAGATACTGAGAATATGTTATTGAGAAGAGAATTGTATTGGATTCACCATTTGTCCACCATGTCTCCTAAAGGTATGAACCAAGAGTTTGATATCAGACCATATCCTACATGAATATGTTACTTTGATTAGTCTTGCCATCCAGGTCTCCACTTGGTCATTTTGTACATACAGTAAGTATTACATTTTCTGTAACTACTACATGTGCCCATCTCATTGATAGCAAATTATTAGAGGAAAGCAACTTGTTTTTGATATAGGTCACTGTAATTATATCTACGGCCACCGCGCATCCTGAGTGTAACGGTAATATGGGTGTCAGGTCGTGTTGTAGGTGTGGTGTAGGAATCAAACGCAGGAAGCAGACTGAATTCCAAAAAGCTGTATTCCTGCCTAAACACAGGCAACAGGACGAAATAAGCCTGACAGCAAAATACGCACCGAAGGCGAAAGACAATGCGCACAAACAGGTGCGTCAGGAATGAAATAAGTGCACACACAAGTGCAACGAACGCTCCAGCAAACAGTGGAGAAAATAACGCTCAACCGAGCAATACACAGACTGACGGTAACAATCACACACAACACAAGACAAACACAACGAGAAACTTATAGGACACTAATTACTACAAAACAGAAACAGGTGTAGAAACAAACAGACAAAAGCAAACGAACATGAAACATCAATCGGTGGCAGCTGAATTCCGGAGACGACCGAACGCCGAAGCCTGCCCGAACAAGGGAGAGAGGCAGCCTCGGCCGAAACCGTGACAGTACCCCCTCTTGACGCGCGGCTCCAGACGCGCGCCCGACTCCGGCCTTGGGGACGACCCGGAGGCCGCGGCGCAGGGCGCGTCGGATACCCCCGATGGAATTCCGTCAGGAGCGACGGGTCCAAGATGTCTCTCCTCGGCACCCAGCACCGCTCCTCCGGACCGCACCCTCCCACTCCACTAGATACTGAAGACCCCTCTCCGACGTCTAGAATCCAAGATGGATCTCACGGTGTACGCCGGTACCCCTCGATGTCCAACGGGGCCGGGGGTCTCCAAGATCTCATGTTCTTGGAGTGGGCCTGCTACCACCGGCCTGAGAAGGGGACACATGGAACGAGGGGTTAATACACTTATACTCAACTGGTAACTGTAATCTATAACATACCTCGTTCAACCTTCTCAGGACTTTAAATGGCCCTACAAACCGCCGACCCAGCTTCCGACAGGGCAGGCGGAGGGGCAGGTTTCTGGCAGAGAGCCAGACTCGATCTCCAGGTGCGTACACTGGCCCCTCACTGCGGTGTAGGTCGGCGCTCGTCTTCTGTCGACGTATGGCACGCTGCAGATGGACGTGTGCAGCGTCCCACGTCTCCTCCGAGCGCCGCACCCACTCATCCACAGCGGGGGCCTCGATCTGGCTCTCATGCCATGGTGCCAGAACCGGCTGGTACCCCCAAAACACACTGAAAAGGGGTTAGTTGGGTGGAGGAGTGGCGGAGAGAGTTCTGTGCCATCTCGGCCCAGGGCACATATCTCGCCCACTCCTCCGGCCGATCCCGGCAGTACGTTCTGAGAAACCTACCCACATCCTGGTTAACGCGTTCCACCTGCCCATTACTCTCCGGGTGGTAACCCGAGGTGAGGTTCACCGAGACCCCCAACCGCTCCATAAAAGCTCTCCAGACTCTGGAGGTGAATTGGGGACCTCGGTCAGCCACAATGTCCTCGGGCACCCCGTAGTGCCGGAACACATGGGTGAATATAGCTCGGCGGTCTGCAGGGCAGTAGGAAGACCCGGCATGGGGAGCAAACGACAGGCCTTAGAGAACCGGTCCACAACGACCAGGATGGTAGTATTCCCTTGAGAGAGGGGAAGGTCAGTTATAAAATCCACCGAGAGGTGGGACCATGGTCGTTATGGAACGGGCAGGGGCAGTAACTTACCCCTAGGCAGATGTCTAGGCGCCTTACACTGGGCGCACACCGAGCAGGAGGAAACATAAACCCTCACATCCCTGGCCAACGTGGGCCACCAATATTTGGCACTAAGACAGTGCACTGTCCGGCCGATACCCGGGTGTCCAGAGGAGGGTGACGTGTGAGCCCAATAGATCAATCGATCCCGACACTCGAGCGGAACATACTTCCGACCCTCCGGGCATTGTGGTGGACTAGGGTCGGTGCGTAATGCCCGCTCGAGCTCAGAATCGAGCTCCCACACCACCGGTGCCACTAGACACGACTCCGGCAGTATGGGAGTGGGCTCCACGAACCTCTCCTCCCCGTCATACAGCCGAGACAGCGCATCTGCCTTCCCGTTTTGTGACCCAGGGATGTAGGTGATCTTAAAAGAGAAACGGGTCAAAAACATACTCCATCTAGCCTGCCGAGGGTTCAGCCTCCTCGCTGCCCGGATGTACTCCAGGTTACGGTGGTCCGTCAAAATGAGGAAAGGGGTGTTGAGCCCCCTCAAGCCAGTGCCTCCACACCTTAAGGGCCTGTACCACAGCTAACAGCTCCCTGTCCCCTATGTCATAATTTCGCTCCGCCGGGCTGAGCTTCTTGGAATAGAAGGCACAGGGGCGGAGTTTAGGTGGCGCGCCTGACCGTTGTGAAAGCACGGCGCCAATACCGGCCTCAGACGCGTCCACCTCTACCTGAAAATGGTAAAGAGGGATCCGGATGCGCCAGCACCGGAGCCGAGGTAAACAGGTCCTTCAGCCTCCCAAACGCCCTGTCCGCCTCGACTGACCACTGCAGACGCACCGACCCCCCTTCAAGAGAGACGTGATGGGAGCTGCCACTTGCCCAAAACCCCGGATAAACCTCCGGTAGTAATTGCAAAACCCCAAAAACTGCTGCACCTCTTTCACAGTGGTTGGTGTTTGCCAATCACGCACGGCCGACGCCTTCGGTCTACCTCCATCTTCACCCCTGACGCTGACAACTGATACCCCAAAAGGAGATAGACTCCTGGAAAAACAGACACTTCTCTGCCTTCACATACAGGTCGTGCTCCACCAGCCTCCGCAACACTCTGCGCACCAGGGCCACATGCTCGACACGGGTAGGTGAGTACACGAGAATGTCATCTATGTACACAACGACTCCCTGTCCCTGCATGTCCCTGAAGATCTCATCCACAAATGATTGGAAAACCGGACGGAGCATTCATCAACCCGTATGGCATGACTAGATACCGTGAATGGCCCGAGGTGGTACTAAAGGCTGTTTTCCATTCATCATCCTTCTTGATGCGCACTCAAGTTGTACGCGCTCCTGAGATCTAATTTCGTGAAGAAACGCGCCCCATGCAACGACTCAGTCATGGTCGCAATCAGCGGGAGTGGATAACTATACTTCACCGTAATCTGATTGAGACCACGGTAATCGATGCACGGACGCAAACCACCATCCTTCTTCTTCACGAAAAAGAAACTCGAGGACGCCGGGGGAAGTGGACGGCCGTATGTATCCTTGTCTCAGCGATTCGTCTATGTAAATCTCCATAGCTTTCTTCTCCTCCTGAGACAGAGGATACACATGACTCCGTGGGAGCGCAGCTCCTGCCTGAAGGTTTATCGCACAACCCCTGCCTATGGGGTGGCAACCGCGTCGCCCTCGCCTTACTAAACGCGATAGCCAAATCCCCATACTCAGGTGGAATGTGCAATGCGGGCACCTGGTTTGGACTCTCCACCGAGGTAGCCCCTACGGAAACGCCCAAACATCTACCCACACACTGAGCAGACCACTCCATCAGAGCCCTCTCCTGCCACGAAATCACTGGGTTATGGGTACTCAACCAGGGCATGCCCAGCACCACCGGATACGCAGGAGAGTCAATCAGGAACAGCTGAATCATCTCCTGATGATCCCCCTGCGCACACACATCCTAAGTGGCGCCGTGACCTCCCTGATCAAGCCCGTACCCAACGGACGACTATCTAGGCGTGAACGGGAAAAGGAACATCAACAGGAATGAGGGGAATCCCTAACGCTAAACAAAACTTTTTATCAATAAAATTCCCAGCTGCGCCTGAATCTACCAGCGCCTTATGCTGGGCATGAGGTGCTACCTGTGGAAAACATACAGGCATACAGAAATGGGCAACAGAGAGCTCTGGGTGAGTGGGGCGCCTACTCACCTGGAAGGAATCCCCAGTGCGGGACCTGTCGTCATCTCCCCTAGGAGGCCATCCCCAGCACCTAGCCGCGGTGTGTCCTCCCGACCACAGTTGGTGCAGTGGATGGACCCCTAGTCTGCCGACTCCTCCTATCTCTAGCGCCAGCGCCCCGAGCTCCATGGACACGGCTCGGATGCGCTGGAGGATGGAAATGGACGGACCCCCTCAGGACGTCCCGCGGGTAGCCAATAGGTTATCTAACCTGATTGACATGTCGACCAGCTGGTCGAAAGTGAGACTGGTGTCCCTACAGGCCAGCTCCCGACGGACGTCCTCTCTGAGGCTACATCGGTATAGATCGATGAGGGCCCGCTCATTCCACCCTGCATCTGCCGCTAGAGTACGGAATTCGAGTGCGAATTCCTGGGCACTCCTCCTCCCTGCCTGAGGAAGACCAGACGCTCCCCGCCGCTCCGGGGATGGTCGAACACCGCCCCTAAAGCGGCGGGAGAACTCGGTGTATGTAATAGTCGTGGCGTCGATCTTCCTCCACTCCGTTGGCCCACTCCAACGCTTACCGGCCAGGCAGGAGATCAGGGCGGACACGCTCTCATGCCCTAGAAGGTGCCGGATGTACTGTGGCCAGGTACAGCTCTACCTGGAGCAGGAATCCCTGACACCCAGCTGCGGTCCCGTCGTAGGACCTCGGGAGAGATAGTCGGACTCGGCGAGGTTCCGGCGCTGGACTGGGTGGGCTGGCCGATGGTGCTGGCAGGGCGGCTGGCGGTGGAGGCGGACCCAGCCTCGGAGGGTGGTCATCACCTCCTGCAGGGCGGCCCCCATCTGCAGGAGCTGCTCTTGCTGTTCCCGAACCTGGGTTTCCAGTCTTGAATGTGCTGCTTCGGCTCCTGCTGATTCCATACTGTAAGGTGTGTGATTCTGTCAGGTCGTGTTGTAGGTGTGGTGTAGGGAATCCAAACGCAGGGAAGCAGACTGAATTCCAAAAGCTGTATTCCTGCCTAAACACAGGCAACAGGACGAAATAAGCCTGACAGCAAAATACGCACGAAGGCGAAAAGACAATGCGCACAAACAGGTGCGTCAGGAATGAAATAAGTGCACACACAAGTGCAAACTAACGCTCCAGCAAACAGTGGAGAAAATAACGCTCAACCGAGCAATACACAGACTGACGGTAACAATCACACACAACACAAGACAAACACAACGAGAAACTTATAGGACACTAATTACTACAAAACAGAAACAGGTGTAGAAACAAACAGACAAAAGCAAACGAACATGAAACATCAATCGGTGGCAGCTAGAATTCCGGAGACGACGAACGCCGAAGCCTGCCCGAACAAGGGAGAGAGGCAGCCTCGGCCGAAACCGTGACAATGGGCGGGTATTCCAACAGTTGCCAACTTACAGTAATCCTCTTTTACTGTTGCCTAGGTTTTAACTCGGACCGATTTGTATGAATATAATCCTTTATGACGATATGTACCTCTGTGATTAATTATGATTGACTATGCGCAAAAATGAATTGAATTGTTTCCACACCCACCATGTGTCATGTGCGTAATGGTCATGTGAGGTGAAATGTGTATATTTTGGGATGTACAGTGGGGAAAAAAAGTATTTAGTCAGCCACCAATTGTGCAAGTTCTCCCACTTAAAAAGATGAGAGAGGCCTGTAATTTTCATCATAGGTACATGTCAACTATGACAGACAAAATGAGAAAAAAAATTCCAGAAAATCACATTGTAGGATTTTTAATGAATTTATTTGCAAATTATGGTGGAAAATAAGTATTTGGTCAATAACAAAAGTTTCTCAATACTTTGTTATATACCCTTTGTTGGCAATGACACAGGTCAAACGTTTTCTCTAAGTCTTCACAAGGTTTCTCACACACTGTTGCTGGTATTTTGGCCCATTCCTCCATGCAGATCTCCTCTAGAGCAGTGATGTTTTGGGGCTGTCGCTGGGCAACACGGACTTTCAACTCCCTCCAAATATTTTCTATGGGGTTGAGATCTGGAGACTGGCTAGGCCACTCCAGGACCTTGAAATGCTTCTTACGAAGCCACTCCTTCATTGCCCGGGCGGTGTGTTTGGGATGATTGTCATGCTGAAAGACCCAGCCACGTTTCATCTTCAATGCCCTTGCTGATGGAAGGTTTTCACTCAAAATCTCACGATACATGGCCCCTTTCATTCTTTCATTTACACGGATCAGTCGTCCTGGTCCCTTTGCAGAAAAACAGCACCAAAGCATGATGTTTCCACCCCCATGCTTCACAGTAGGTATGGTGTTCTTTGGATGCAACTCAGCATTCTTTGTCCTCCAAACACGACGAGTTTAGTTTTTACCAAAAAGTTCTATTTTGGTTTCATCTGACCATATGACATTCTCCCAATCCTCTTCTGGATCATCCAAATGCACTCTAGCAAACTTCAGACGGGCCTGGACATGTACTGGCTTAAGCAGGGGGACACGTCTGGCACTGCAGGATTTCAGTCCCTGGCGGCGTAGTGTGTTACTGATGGTAGGCTTTGTTACTTTGGTCCCAGCTCTCTGCAGGTCATTCACTAGGTCCCCCCGTGTGGTTCTGGGATTTTTGCTCACCGTTCTTGTGATCATTTTGACCCCACGGGGTGAGATCTTGCATGGAGCCCCAGATCGAGGGAGATTATCAGTGGTCTTGTATGTCTTCCATTTCCTAATAATTGCTCCCACAGTTGATTTCTTCAAACCAAGCTGCTTACCTGTTGCAGATTCAGTCTTCCCAACCTGGTGCAGGTCTACAATTTTGTTTCTGGTGTCCTTTGACAGCTCTTTGGTCTTGGCCATAGTGGAGCTTGGAATGTGACTGTTTGAGGTCGTGGACAGGTGTCTTTTATACTGATAACAAGTTCAAACAGGTGCCATTAATACAGGTAATGAGTGGAGGACAGAGGAGCCTCTTTTTGAAGAAGTTACAGGTCTGTGAGAGCCAGAAATCTTGCTTGTTTGTAGGTGACCAAATACTTATTTTCCACCATAATTTGCAAATAAATTCATTCAAAATCCTACAATGTGATTTTCTGGATTTTTTTCTTCTCTATTTGTCTGTCATAGTTGACGTGTACCTATGATGAAAATTATAGGCCTCTCTCATCTTTTTAAGTGGGAGAACTTGCACAATTGGTGGCTGACTAAATACTTTTTTCCCCACTGAATGTGTAGCCCCTGGGGAGTGTGAAACTTTCTCCTCAGCCTGAAGTGTTCCCACTTGAGCCAGCGAATAGCTAGCTTTTCGCATGGCGCCGACTGGTAAGACGCTTCAGGAGTGCGGTCACATGCTAGCAAGGCAGTGGTCCCGAATTCACGCCAGGTATGGGCCGAATCGGGCGGAAGTGGTACTCAGTAAGCAAGTAGTGTGTCATACGCGTAATGGTCATGTGAGGTGAAATGCGTATATTTTCGGATGTGAACACTCAGTCTGTTTGACCTGAGGAAGATCCGTTTTGGATCGAAATGTCAATAAAGTGGTGAATTGGCAGCATAAACAGTGTACGGGCCTTCCTGTTCTTTATTAGCCCAGCACCTACGTTTTTAAGGATGTGCGTATGACCACAAACTTTTCTAAAGGCCATTATTTTGGCTACCATGGCTATGCCCCCATAAATGTCCCCATCCACAGGGCAGGAGTGATCACTGAATGGTTTGATGAACATAAACGATGTTAACCATATGCCATGGCCGTCTCAGTCACCAGATCGCAACGGAATTGAACACTTATGGGAGATTTTGGAGCGGCACCTGAGACAGTATTTTCCACCACCATCAACAAAGCACCAGATGATGGAATTGATTGTGGAAAAATGGTGTCACCTCCCTCCAGTAGAGTTCCAGACACTCTTAGAATCTATGCCAAGGTGCAATGAAGTTGTTTTGACTCGTGGTGGCCCAATGCCTTATTAGACACTTTATTTTGGTGTTTCCTTTATTTTGGCAGTTACCTGTACACGCCCAATGCTAATAAGAAATCAAATCAAATGAAATTGATTTGGTCACATACACATATTTAGTAGATGTTATTGTGGGTGTAGCGAAATGCCTGTGTTCCTAGCTCCAACAGTGCAGTAATATATAATAATACACACAAATGTAAAAAGTAAAATAATGGAATTAAGAAATATAGAAATATTAGGACGAGCAATGTCAGAGTCCGGAGTATGAATACATGCATACTGTCACGAATACTCCCCCTCTGGCCTCTAGGTCACCAGGCTGCTCTTTATTACGCACACCTGTCACCATCGTTACGTGCACCTGCGCCTCATCAGACTCACCTGGACTCCATCACCGTCCTTATTACCTCCCCTATACAGTGAGGGAAAAAAGTAGTTGATCCCCTGCTGATTTTGTATGTTTGCCCACTGACAAAGAAATGATCAGTCTATAATTTTAATGGTAGGTTTATTTGAACAGTGAGAGACAGAATAACAACAAAATAATCCAGAAAAACGCATGTCAAAAATGTTATAAATTGATTAGCATTTTAATGAGGGAAATAAGTATTTGACCCCCTCTCAATCAGAAAGATTTCTGGCTCCCAGGTGTCTTTTATACAGATAACGAGCTGAGATTAGGACCACACTCTTAAAGGTATAAAAGACACCTGTCAACAGAAGCAATCAATCAATCAGATTCCAAACTCTCCACCATGGCCAAGACCAAAGAGCTCTCCAAGGATTTCAGGAGCAAGATTGTAGACCTACATAAGGCTGGAATGGGCTACAAGACCATCGCCAAGTAGCTTGGTGAGAAGGTGAAAACAGTTGGTGCGATTATTCGCAAATGGAAGAAACCCAATAAATAACTGTCAATCTCCCTCGGCCTGTGGCTCCATGCAAGATCTCACCTCGTGGAGTTGCAATGATCATGAGAACGGTGAGGAATCAGCCCAGAACTACACGGGGAGGATCTTGTCAATGATCTCAAGGCAGCTGGGACCATAGTCACCAAGAAAACAATTGGTAACACACTACGCTGTGAAGGACTGAAATCCTGCAGCGCCCGCAAGTCCCCCTCCTCAAGAAAGCACATATACATGCTCGTCTGAAGTTTGCCAATGAACATCTGAATGATTCAGAGGAGAACTGGGTGAAAGTGTTGTGGTCAGATGAGACCAAAATGGAACTATTTGGCATCAACTCGCCGTGTTTGGAGGAGGAGGAATGCTGCCTATGACCCCAAGAACACCATCCCCACCGTCAAACATGGAGGTGGAAACATTATGCTTTGGGGTTGTTTTTCTGCTAAGGGGACAGGACACCTTCACCGCATCAAAGGGACGATGGACGGGGCCATCCATGTACCGTCAAATCTTGGGTGAGAACCTCCTTCCCTCAGCCAGGGCATTGAAATGGGTCGTGGATGGGTATTCCAGCATGACAATGACCCAAAACACACGGCCAAGGCAACAAAGGAGTGGCTCAAGAAGAAGCACATTAAGGTCCTGGAGCCTAGCCAGTCTCCAGACCTTAATCCCATAGAAAATCTGTGGAGGGAGCTGAATGTTCGAGATGCCAAACGCCAGGCTCGAAAACTTAATGACTTGGAGAAGATCTGCAAAGAGGAGTGGGACAAATCCCTCCTGAGATGTGTGCAAACCTGGTGGCCAACTATAAGAAACGTCTGACCTCTGTGATTGCCAACAAGGGCTTTGCCACCAAGTACTAAGTCATGTTTTGCAGAGGGGTCAAATACTTATTTCCCTCATTAAAATGCAAATCAATTTATAACATTTTTGACATGCGTTTTTCTGGACTTTTTTGTTGTTATTCTGTCTCTCACTGTTCAAATAAACCTACCATTACAATTATAGACTGATCATTTCTTTGTCAGTGGGCAAACATACAAAATCAGCAGGGGATCAAATACTTTTTTCCCTCACTGTATTTACAAAACACACATTACGACAAGAGACACCACAACACTACATAAAGAGAGACCTAAAACAACAACACAGCATGGCAGCAACACAACATGACAGCAACACAACATGGCAGCAGCACAACATGGTAGCTGCACAAACATGGCACACCATCCCCTGTGGCAATTTTGCCTATGATCTGTTGTATACAGAGTGATTATGACAAACAAGCGCATTGTCTGGATGAGCGCTTTAGACAATGGGGTTACCCAGAGGAATGGTTGCATGACAAAAATATGACAGCCTCACTACCAACGAGCTCTGAGAACAAGGATAGCAGAACACAGGAGTAATATCTGGACTCTTGAGCAGAGAAACCTTATGTGAGTGGAGTTGAGCAGTTGGAAATCCCGTTGATTGCTCATGGAGCAGTGGAGTGCTTGCAAGATCTTTCCAACCCCTCTGCTAAAAACCGCTCCGCCTCACAGATAAAAAAAACTGCTGCTCTAAATTCACTACATTCATTAAAATCACAATTTAACCAACACCCATCTATTTTTGTGACTACCTGGACCTACCATTTGGTTTTGAAGTATTGAAATGTAAGAAGCGCACATAATTTCAAATAGGCTACATGTCATTAAACAGTATGTAAACACTCTAAATAGGTCAGGAGCCAGACAGGGAGCCTAAGAAGGAACGAAAATGAATTATTTAGGCTACATTATTTAAATTAGTTCAAGGCTATAGGCTGGTAGGGACATAGTGCTCAGCATTTAAACAACATTTTGTTTGGTCCCACTCTTGCCGGGCTGGGCAGAGATGCAGAGTTATTTATTTTTTATTTTTTTATAGGTAGGCCTAAAGGTTTTTAGGTAAAATAACCCAATCAAAACGGAAAGGTTCTTGAACGTGGGATACATGCCAGGCCTATTGAGCCAAAATCAATTATGGCCTATTGTACAGAAAATAGAATAACAATGAACAAAAATATCTTTAAGAGATCTGATTTTTAGTTCATAAATACTTTGCTACAATGACACACTTAGTTATCTACCCACCTCGTTCCTTTCTTTTAGCATGTGCATGTAGAAAGTACACCATCATGCTTTCGGGATATGTGTCTTTTCAGATTCCATGATGATTCTTTAGTTGTGGACACTACATCACTCCCTCTCTTGCTATTGGTCCTAATCTTTGTAAGTCACCTTGATTTAGCACCTGTGTGTTTTTATCAGTTTCCTTATGAAAATATTTTGCGAACTCCATGACAGTAGCTAACGCAAGGAGCTATAGCAGCACACAAGCAGACTACAAATGCATGCTGGGCAGGGTGTGCCCTGAGCTCGTGAAGTGAGCGCTACTGGAGCGAAATTGGAGTGAAATTGGAGCGGGCGAGAAGGCTGATGCTCCAGCCTTTGGGAATCTCGCTCCATGCTCTAGTCAAATTGGGCACACTCCAGCTCCGCTCACATCCTCTGGTGGCTGCACATTTCATGGAGGCTCGTCACTGAGATACATTGGTATCGAACAGATACTGAGATACTGAGAATCTATTACTGAGATGATAATTGTATTGGATTCACCGTTTGTCCACCATGTCTTCTAAAGGTCTGAACCAAGAGATTGATATCAGATCATTTCTTACATGAATATGTTACGTTGATTTGTCTTGCAATCCAGGTCTCACTTGGTCATTTTGTACATACAGTGGGGAGAACAAGTATTTGATACACTGCCGATTTTGCAGATTTTCCTACTTACAAAGCATGTAGAGGTCTGTAATTTTTATCATAGGTACACTTCAACTGTGAGAGACGGAATCTAAAACAAAAATCCAGAAAATCACATTGTATGATTTTTAAGTAATTAATTTGCATTTTATTGCATGACATAAGTATTTGATACATCAGAAAGGCAGAACTTAATATTTGGTACAGAAACCTTTGTTTGCAATTACAGAGATCATCGTTTCCTGTAGGTCTTGACCAGGTTTGCACACACTGCAGCAGGGATTTTGACCCACTCCTCCATACAGACCTTCTCCAGATCCTTCCAGGTTTCGGGGGCTGTCGCTGGGCAAATGGACTTTCAGCTCCCTCCAAAAAAAGTTTATATTGGGTTCAGGTCTGAGACTGGCTAGAGCCACTCCAGAACCTTGAGATGCTTCTTACGGAGCCACTCCTTAGTTGCCCTGGCGTGTGTTTCGGGTCGTTGTCATGCTGGAAGACCCAGCCACGACCCATCTTCAATGCTCTTACTGAGGGAAGGAGGTTGTTGGCCAAGATCTCGCGATACATGGCCCCATCCATCCTCCCTCAATACGTTGCAGTCGTCCTGTCCCCTTTGCAGAAAAGCATCCCCAAAGAATGATGTTTCCATCTCCATGCTTCATGGTTGGAATGGTGTTCTTGGGGTTGTACTCATCCTTCTTCTTCCTCCAAACACGGCGAGTGGAGTTTAGACCAAAAGCTCTATTTTGTCTCATCAGACCACATGATCTTCTCCCATTCCTCCTCTGGATCATCCAGATGGTAATTGGCAATCTTCAGAAGGGCCTGGACATGCGCTGGCTTGAGCAGGGGGACCTTGCGTGTGCTGCAGGATTTTAATCCATGAAGGCGTAGTGTGTTACTAATGGTTTTCTTTGAGACTGTGGTCCCAGCTCTCTTCAGGTCATTAACCAGGTCCTGCCATGTAGTTCTGGGCTGATCCCTCACCTTCCTCATGATCATTGATGCCCCACGAGGTGAGATCTTGCATGGAGCCCCAGACCGAGTGTGATTGACCGTCATCTTGAACTTCTTCCATTTTCTAATAATTGCGCCAACAGTTGTTGCCTTCTCACCAAGCTGCTTGCCTATTGTCCTGTAGCCCATCCCAGCCATCCCAGCAGGTCTACAATTTTATCCCTGATGTCCTTACACAGCTCTCTGGTCTTGGCCATTGTGGAGAGGTTGGAGTCTGTTTGATTGAGTGTGTGGACAGGTGTCTTTTATACAGGTAACGAGTTCAAACAGGTGCAGTTAATACAGGTAATGAGTGGAGAACAGGAGGGCTTCGTAAAGAAAAACTAACAGGTCTGTGAGAGCCGGAATTCTTACTGGTTGGTAGGTGATCAAATACTTATGTCATGCAATAAAATGCAAATTAATTACTTAAAAAATCATACAATGTGATTTTCTGGATTTTTGTTTTAGATTCCGTCTCTCACAGTTGAAGTGTACCTATGATAAAAATTACAGACCTCTACATGCTTTGTAAGTAGGAAAACCTGCAAAATCGGCAGTGTATCAAATACTTGTTCTCCCCACTGTATGTATGTATTACATTTTCTGTAAGTACTACATGTGCCCATCTCACTGATATCAAATTATTAGAGGTACGCAAGTTGTTTTTGAAATGGGTCACTGCGTGCCTTTATGGCCATATGTACCTCTGTGATTAATTATGATTGACTATGCGCAAAAGTGAATTGAATTGTTTCCACACCCACCATGTGTCATGTGAGGTGAAATGTGTATATTTTGGGATGTGTGTGTAGCACCTGGGGAGTGTGAAACTTACTCCTCAGCCTGAAGTGTCCCCACTTGAGCCAGCGAATAGCTAGCTTTTCGGGGGTGCCGACTGGTAAGCCGCTCCAGGAGTGTGGTCACGTGTGCTAGCAAGGCAAGGTCCCAAGTTCGCCCCAGGTATGGGCCGATCGGGCGGAAGTGGTACACGCTAAGCAAGCAGCATGGCGTGGTTTACATGAGTACTCAGTCTGTTTGACCTGATGAAGATCGGTTTGGATCTAAATGTTATCAATAAACGGTGAATTGGGAGTATAAACAATGTGCAGGCTTTCTTGTTCTTTACAAAATAATGGCCTGCCCAGTTTTTTTATACATGCCCCAAAGCATGATGGGATGGAACTTGCTTAATTAACTCAGGAACCACACCTGTGTGGAAGCACCTGCTTTCAATATACTTCGTATTCCTCATTTACTCAAGTGTTTCCAGTATTTTGGCAGTAACCTGTATGTACTGCATGCATCCCTGTAATCATTGTGGAACTAGCAAACCGACAACAATGAGAATTAAGGAAGAAAGGGATATTATGGGGGAGTCCAAATAAGATGAATTGGCCATGGGAATAAATCAAATGTTTAATCCTTAAACATTCTATTGAGTCTGCCAAGTCACTGCCTTTACAATTTCTCGCTCCATCTGCCTCCCTTTCTGTGGCCAAATTAATTATGGCTAGTTGTGCTTTTGCATAAACCATTCATTGGTCAAACTAGCTCCAGCAAATTATGTAAGGACCCTCTCAGACAGTATATGTAATGCCATATTTTCTGCATATTCGCCATAAAGATTTAGATTGATTAGTGCATTTTATAGTATGTTTCAGTAATGAGAGTTTCTATGGTGGTAAAGTTATGCTTTTACATTTTGGTAGCTGATACAAACACATTCATAACCTTCTGTGAGATCGATGCAAGTATGTCTGTTATCTCATGCAAGTGCTCCAGGCGTCACAAACTGTTGACAATTGAGGTGTTGCTGCAAACCCTGTATTAGTCCTGTGTTCTAATGTCATTCAGTTTAAGATATTCTAAGGGATTTGTGTTGAAGTAGCAGTAAAAACACTGAACACCTAAGGGAATATCATAGTATTGATGTTTCTGCTAAAGAGTAATACCTTTGGTGCGACTGCATTTCATGGAAAACATGATTAGGCATTATGCTGGTCAATACTTTTTTTGAGATTCACCCTCAGAGCATTGATTTAGATCTTGTTGTACGAAGGGAGGAGACTTAGAATAAAATAGTTTAGTTAACTTTTTGGTTTATCGATTGTCTCTTTTTCATACAGTGCTGGAAGGCAGCCATTTTATATTTCATTCAACGAAAAAACCTATGAAGTCCCTAAAGATTGGGTAAACTTGAGTAAGTGTAACTCTCAGTAAGCTCAGTAAGCAGGGTTTTCTGTCTGAGTGGTTTTACTTCTGACAATATTATTTTTATTAAGCAAATATACAGTCAGTCTGTCATCTGTAAACGGGTGGTGGTGTGGTGCAGTGACCTCTATGCCACCCCATGATTACAGACTTAGCCTGCCTGAGGACCTCTCACTGGAAAACAAGCCCCAGCTGAGACCTGTCAGCTAACAATGGGGTTGTTGCTCTCCTGCCACCAACTAAAAGATATGAGGCTCTCTCTGTGAAAGTGAAGTGTTGCTTGTTAGTCATATTAGTGGTTTGATTACCATCTAGTCAGGGAGTCAGACCTGGGACACCAGGTCAGAGGAATCCAAGGCCAATTGGTGACAATCAATTAATTAACTACATTGGAGAAATACAGTGGAGCAATATAGTGCACATCGTGTCAGATTTGAGTGTTCCTGTTACAGGTGGTGATGACTATGCAACATGACACAATAACCACTGTCATAGCACATGCAACATCACTTGACTTGTTCACTGTTCCCAGGCGCTGATGACGTGGATGTCGATTAAGGCAGCCCCCCGCACCTCTCTGATTCAGAGGGGTTGGGTTTAATGCGAAAGACACATTTCAGTTGAATGCATTCAGTTGTACAACTGACTAGTACGGTGGCAAAAATTGCTGTAATAATGTTTATCTAGTGTATCTATGCATTTAATTAAAGTATGTTATACATTTTATCCAGTGTATCTATGCATTTAACTAAATTCATATGATGTACTAATGAGACTTGCTCCCTCTGCTAGAACACTTCCCCTTTGTCTACGTGACTGACATGGTTTTGGACTTACAGACAAAATGCTGTTATTCCATATTTAGCAGTAGTCTGAACTAAGCTGTAAGAGATGAGCAGGACAAATGGTTTTGGTTCCTTTTAGAAACCGTGTTGAGACAATGAGCATTGAGAAATGGCATGACATTTCTCAACAAGACCTCACCACAGGCCAACCACAGTTTCTCAGTTCCATAGTCCTTTGACTGTACATTAAGGTCACCAACCAGTACTTCCTCACGGCTATTGTTCTGTCTGTTTGGCACACCACCCAAAGGGGGGTTGTACTTTTTCTTATAAAAACTGAGACCCAACTCTTCTTTGTTGGGCTCTCAACTCTGCACCTGTGTGATTGTTAACCGCTCCAGAATTGCAATTGTAATAATAAAATAACTTGTTTGAAGAATCTACAGTCTCTCTTCCTTTCTGTTTAGAATTTGTTTTTTTGTTTGTATTATCTTTTACCAGATCTAATGTGTTATATTCTCCTACATTAATTTCACATTTCCACAAACTTCAAAGTGTTTCCTTTCAAATGGTATCAAGAATATGCATATCCTTGCTTCAGGTCCTGAGCTACAGGCAGTTAGATTTGGGTATGTAATTTTAGGCAAAAATTGAAAAAAAAAGGGTCCGATCCTTAAGAGGTAATGACTTTGCAAAATAGGGCAGCCTTGGATTCTCTGTTGGCAGCGCATGTGCTCTAGTGTGAACTTCATGTTGTACTTTCATTCCAGACTCTACTGGAAATATCTCCACTGCCATAGAACAATTAGACAAGCTGCATTAATGGAAGGAGAGGCTGGTGAAGGTAGCTGGCCTTTTGCATGGCTGACTTCCCTGGTTGGGGCTTGGGGAGCAACAGTTTTCCATTGACTCATATATGGCCAAGTAATCCTTCTTGCTGTACTACTTATCATTGCTTGGGTTAAGAAACTTTGAAGCAAAACGGTTGACACTGTCCTCACTATGCCATTACTTACCACTGAAGATGAGGCATTAGAGCCTTACCCCCCAGACTTGTTTCCCATGCCTGATTACATGTCTGATGAAGAAATTAAATGACAATGTCGAGCTGATGGCACACCTGGTCTGTAGGCCATGCCCACAGCAAGGATTCTGTAAGTGGTGTTCTAAGGAGCTTCATGAGGGTCATCCAGGCTCTGTCGTAGCAGGCCTCGACCTGGAGACCCATGTTGCGGCGCACAATTGGCCCAGCGTCGTCCAGGGTAGGGGAGGGAATAGCCGGCAGGGATGTAGCTCAGTTGGTAGAGCATGGCGTTTGCAACGCCAGGGTTGTGGGTTCATTTCCCACGGGGGGCCAGTATGAAAAAAGAATGTGTGCACTCACTAACTGTAAGTCGCTCTGGATAAGAGCGTCTGCTAAATGACTAAAATGTAAATGTAAAATGTAAATTACCACCATGCCGACCCCTGGCGGTGTGGGCAATGTCAACGTGATGATTGTCCTCTTTGTACAGACGAAGAGTGCACAAGTGTGTAATACCCTTTGAATTGTATACACTATGTGAAGATTTTAAGTTCAATGACTCAACGGCGGTCATTCATGTGGATAAGGTCATAGTGTTAGAAAGATCCCTTCCCCAGATGTTTATACTTATACAGTTGAAGTCGGAGGTTTTACATACACCTTAGCCAAGTATATTTAAACTCTGTTTTACACAATTCCTGACACTTAATCCTAGTAAAAATTCCCTGTCTTAGGTCAGTTAGAATCACCACTTTATTTTAAGAATGTGAAATATCTGTCACGGTTTACTATGCCAGAACCCAGAAGCAGACAAGGACAAGGTACGTTGAGAGAAAGGTGAGTGTTTATTTAGTAGATTCCGAGTGAGGCTGAATAATCCAGGGAACAGAGCGGGTGGCGTGGATGGGTTGTTGAGGGTGCAGTGGTTGGTCCGGTACTGGCTCGGCAGCCGCCGACCATCAGGCAGAGGTTGGGTGAAGGTTCCGGGTGAGAGACTGCAGACAGAACAAAACGGAGGTCAGTACACAGCAAGTAACAAGGTGCAAAACAACAAAACTAACTAAGGGCTCAGAGGCTGACACGCTGACAAACATACTGTTCATAGCTAACGCATCCGGCAGGAACTGGATGTTCGGCCAGAGCCTAAGAAGGGTGATGATCAGGACCAGGTGTGCAGATTGCTGATGGGATGCAGGTGCGGAAAACCAGAGCGCTCCCCGGAGCTGTTCCCGAACTCTCGGGAAACTGGAGATTACGAACAGGAAAAACTAGTCACACAGACAGGACCCGACTCAGACAGCCGGGATCGTTACAGTACCCCTCCGACGAACGCCACCGGGCGGACTCCCCGGAGCGCCAGGATGGAGGCGGTAGAAGTCACTGATGAGGTCCGCATCAAGGACCTGTCGCCGCGAATCCAACTCTCTCCTCAGGACCATACCCTCCCAGTCCACGAGATACTGGAAACCCCGGCCCCGCCGTCTGGAACCATGATGCGACGCACTAGGCAGGACCACCTCCCGATCATCCGAGGAGGAGGAGGAGGAGGCGGAGGAGGCAACAGAGGACTGAGGAAGACAGGCTTGAGGCAGGAGACATGAAAGGTGGGATGGACTCTGAGCGTCCTCGGTAGTTTGAGTCGAACTGCCACTGGATTGATCACCTTCTCCACCACAAACGGACCAATGAACTTCGGTAACAACTTCCTAGACTCAGTCCGTAACGGAAGATCCCGTGTGGCCAACCAAACCCTATCTCCGATGGTATAGGTGGGAGCGGGATCGGCGACGACGCCTGGAGCTGATACGGTCCGAAACTCAAGAGAGTGCCTTTCTGGCCCGGTGCCAGGTCCGGTGGCAACGACTTGAATATGGGCCTGAACAGAAGGCACTGAGAGCTCTTCTTCTGAGAAGGAAACAGGGGAGGTTGGTAGCCATACAGGCACTGGAAGGGAGACATCCCAGTGGCAGATGTAGGAAGAGTATTGTGGGCATACTCAACCCAAGGCAACTGAGAGACCCAGGAGGTGGGGTTGGAAGAGACCAGACAGCGTAGCGTGGATTCCATCTTCTGGTTGGCTCTCTCCGCCTGACCATTGGATTGGGGGTGAAAACCAGATGTGAGACTGACTGAAGCTCCAATGGCCAAACTGAAGGACTTCCAGACAGCAGAGGTAAACTGAGGGCCACGGTCGGAAACGATATCACTGGGCAAACCGTGGACCCTGAAAACCTCCCTAACCAGGATCTCGGACGTCTCGAGGCAGAGGGAAGCTTGGCAATTGGCACAAAGTGGGGCGAACTTGCTGAATCTGTCCACGATAGTCAGAACGACCCCGTGTTCCCTCAGAAGCGGGCAACCCAGTGACGAAGTCCAGGGCCAGATCGACCATGGTCGCCGGGAATAGGAAGGGGGTGAAGTAGTCCAGAGCTGGGCCGATTGGTACTCTTATTCTGCGACACACTGGACAGGCAGCAACAAACCCCGAGTATCCTCGGCCATGGCAGGCCACCAAAAACGTCTGCGAAGAAACGCCATTGTCCGAGCCACGCCAGGGTGACAAGCCATCTTGCTGGCGTGGGACCATTTGAGGACAGCCGGACGAACCAACTCCAGGCACAAACAACCGACCGGTGGACCGTTACCGGGACCGGGCTGAGTCCGAAGGGGCCGCCAGCACCTCCTCCTCAATCCCCTCCAAAACTGCTCCTACGCACGCAGTTCCGGGGGAGAATTGTCTCGGTCTTGGACCCACTCTCCTCCGTCTTGGAGAACATCCCGGGACAAGGCGTCCGCCTTGCCGTTCTTAGATCCAGGTCGGAAGCGTCAGGGCAAACTTGAATCGTCCGAAAAACAACGACCTGGCCTGACGGGGAGTTGGGAGACGGATTTACCCGATTGCACGTAGCAAGATTCTTGTGGTCAGTCCAGACAATAAACGGTTGCCCGCTCCAACCAGTGGCGCCACTCCTCAAGGCAAGTTTCACCGGAGAAGCTCCCGGTTACCCACATCGTAATTCCTCTCCGCAGGCGAAAGGCGAACGAGAGTAGTAGGCGCAGGGATGGAGTTTACTGTCCGTGGAGCATCGCGCTGACAGGATGGCGCCAACTCCCACATCAGACGCGCGTCCACTTCAACGACGAACTGACGGGGCGTGTCCGGTTAGAGAGAGAATCGGGTGCGTTAGAATCGCCTCTTCAAATCCAGAAACGCTCGATCCGCCTCCGGATTCCACTTCTGAAGGTCCTGATACTGGAAGTCAAGGCAGTTAACGGAGTGGCCACATGGCTGTAATCCCGGATGAATCTCGCGGTGAAATTCGCAAACCCCAAAATCTCTGGAGCTGCAATCTCGTACCGGGCTGGGCCCATTCCAGAACCGCTCTAACCTTCTCCTGGTCCATCCTAATCTCTCCCTGGAGATGATGTGTACCCGAGAAAGGATGTCGGTGGGCGTGAAACTCGCACTTCTCGGCCTTCACGAACAGGCGATTCTCCAACAATCGCTGCAGAACCTGAAGCCGGACATGCTGGACGTGGTCGGAAGGTTCCTTCGAGAAGATCAGAATGTCATCCAGGTAAACAAACACAAAGAGACCGATCATATCTCTCAGGACGCCGTCTCACCATACTCTGGAATACCGCTGGAGCATTGGTCAGTCCAAACGGCATCACCTGATACTCGAAGTGACCCATCGGTGTATTGAAACCCGTCAACCACTCTTGAGACAGTTAGCATGACAATCAAGGCTCCAACTCGTTACCTTGCCCGTCACCCAATCGAACGTGGGATTGTGTTCCTTCAGCCAGGGGTATCCAAGGACCAGAGGAACATGGGAAGACGGCAGAATGAAGAATGAAATCATCTCAGAATGATTCCCGACAACCGCATCTTAACCGGTTCAGTCCTCGCATCGTGATACGTGCCAGACTACTGTCGTTCAGAGTGGTCGCTTCAATGGCTTCCGGCAATTGCTCCTTCGAAAGCCCCAGCTGTTCCACCAACCGGCATCAAAGAAAGCTTCCATTTGGCACCTGAATCGATAAAAGCGTTAAGCGCTAAGCTCTGATTCCTGTTCACAAGGGTAGCCGGGAAACGGGGGTCTGTCACAGAGGTACTGAGAGGTTGAAACTGGCTCGCTAAAAGTCCTCCCAACTTTAGCGAGCCGGGCAGTTTGACGACCGCGGAACAAGTGGAGATCTGTAATGTCCCGAGCTACCACAGTAGAGGCAGCAGTTGGTCTTACATCTATGTTGACGCTCCTCCTGGTTAACCTGCCGCCCCACTTGCATGGGTTCAGAATCGGGAGAGAGGACCTTCCACTAATCCATTGTGGTGGGAGAATGATCGACGTGTTCTGGTCCACCAACCCGACTCGACTGGGAACTGAGAAGTTGATCGATTGGACGGACCCCATTGCTTCTCCCCTCCTTCGCTCTCGGACTCGATTATCCACCCGAATAGACAAGGGCTACCAAGCTGTCCAGGTCACTAGGCTCCGGATAGGAGATCAACTCATCCTTGAGCTGCTCCGACAGACCCTGGTAAAAGGCCGCTTGCAGCGACTCCTCTCGTTCCACCCACTCTCCACAGCCAACGTCTTGAAACTCGATCACGAGCGCCACGCTGGGAGTTCCTGGCGGCGAAAACAGGCGCCCTAGCTGCGTCCCCCCCTCGGACGGAATGGCCGAAGAGCTTCTCATCTCGGCCGTGAACCCTGGTATGAAGCCATGAGGGATCCTGCCGTTCCCAAACGGCCGAAGCCCACTCCAGCGCCGACCACGCAGCAACTCAATCACAAAGGCTATCCTAGCCTTGTCGAGGCATAAGAGTAGGCTGTAGATCGAACACTAATCCACACTGCATAAGGAGGAACGGCATCTTCCCAGCTCCCTCATATTTATCCAGCGTCGGAACCTTGGGCTCACGGATGGACACAGCTTCAGAAGCGGCAGGCGAGATGGGTGAAACCGCAGTGATCCTCCACCGTACACTTACGTTGGTTCTGGACCTCCGCCAGACCGGTAGAAAGGTTCCGAACTGACAACGCGATCTCCTGTAGTACCGTGGCTTTATGATGGCCCAACATCTTCTCCTGCTGGGTAATAGCACAACGGAGTCCAGGTCCGCTGGGTTCATTACTGGTCGGATCGTTCTGTCACGGCTATGCAGAACCTGAAGAGACAAGGAAAGGTACGTTGAGAGAAAGGTGAGTGTTTATTTAGTAGATTCCGAGTGAGGCTGAATAATCCAGGGAACAGAGCGGGTGGCGTGGATGGGTGCAAAACAACAAAACTAACTAAGGGCTCAGAGGCTGACACGCTGACAAACATACTGTTCATAGCTAACGATCCGGCAGGAACTGGATGTTCGCCAGAGCCTAAGAAGGGTGATGATCAGGACCAGGTGTGCAGATTGCTGATGGGATGCAGGTGCGTAGGGAAAACCAGAGCGCTCCCGGAGCGTTTCGAACCCTCGGGAAACTGGAGATTACGAACAGGAAAACTAGTCACAGGACAGGACCCGACTCAGACAGCCGGGATCGTTACAATATCAGAATAATAGTAGAGAGAATGATTTATTTCAGCTTTTATTTCTTTCATCACATTCCCAGTGGGTCAGAAGTTTACATACACTCAATTAGTATTTGGTAGCATTGCCTTTAAATTGTTTAACTTGGGTCAAACGTTTTCGGGTAGCCTTCCACAAGCTTCTCACAATAAGTTGGGTGAATTTTGGCCCATTCCTCCTGACAGAGCTGGTGTAACTGAGTCAGGTTTGTAGGACTCCTTGCTCGCACACGATATTTCAGTTCTGCCCACACCTTTTCTATAGGATTGAGGTCAGGGCTTTGTAATGGCCACTCCAATACCTTGACTTTGTTGTCCTTAAGCCATTTTGTTACAACTTTGGAAGTATGCTTGGGGTCATTGTCCATTTGGAAGACCCATTTGCGACCAAGCTTTAACATCCTGACTGATGTCTTGAGATGTTGCTTCAATATATCCACATAATTTTCCATCCTCATGATGCCATCTATTTTGTGAAGTGCACCAGTCCCTCCTGCAGCAAAGCAACCCCACACCATGATGCTGCCACCCCCGTGCTTCACGGTTGGGATGGTGTTCTTCGGCTTGCAAGCGACCCCCTTTTTCCTCCAAACATAACGATGGTCATTATGGCCAAACAGTTCTATTTTTGTTTCATCAGACCAGAGGACATTTATCCAAAAAGTAACGATCTTTGTCTCTATGTGCAGTTGCAAACCGTAGTCTGGTTTTTTTATGGCGGTTTTGGGAGCAGTGGCTTCTTCCTTGCTGAGCGGCCTTTCACAGGTTATCTTCGATATAGGACTCGTTTTTACTGTGGATATATATACTTTTGTACCTGTTTCCTCCAGCATCTTCACAAGGTCCTTTGCCGTTGTTCTGGGATTGATTTGCACTTTTCGTACCGGGCACGTTAATCTCTAGGAGACAGAACGCGTCTCCTTCCTGAGCGGTATGATGGCTATGTGGTCCCATGGTGTTTATACTTGAGTACTATTGTTTGTACAGATTAACCTGGTACCTTCAGGCGTTTGGAAATTGCTCCCAAGGATGAACCAGACCTGTGGAGGTCTACAATTATTTTTCTGAGGTCTTAGCTGATTTCCTTTGATTTTCCTATGATGTAAAGCAAAGAGGCACGGAGTTTGAAGGTAGGCCTTGAAATACATTACCAGGTAGACCTCCAATTGACTCAAATTATGTAAATTAGCCTATCAGAAGCTTCTGGAATTTTCCAAGCTGTTTAAAGGCACAGTCAACTTAGTGTATGTAAACTTCTGACCCACTGGAATTGTGATACAGTGAATTAGAAGTGAAATAATCTGTCTGTAAACAATTGTTGGAAAAATTACTTGTGTCATGTCCTAACCGAAATGCCAAAACTATATTTTGTTAAAAAGAAATTTGTGGAGTGGTTGAAAAACGAGATTTAATGATTCCAACCTAAGTGTGTGTAAACTTCAGACTTCAACTGTATCTGCAAGGCTGAACGACGGAATCGTGCCTATTTTAGACAGAAATGTTATGTTAAATTGAGATTTTATCAAAAGGGTGGAGTATGGTGGAAAAAAATTGCTGTAATAAAGTTTATCTAGTGTATCTATGCATTTAATTAAAGTCACATGATGTACTAATGAGACTTGCTCCCTCTGCTAGAACACTTCCCATTTGTCTATGTGACCGACTCATGGTTTTGGATTTACAGACAAAATGCTGTTATTCCATATTTAGCAGTAGACTGAACTAAGCTGTAAGAGATGAGCAGGACAAATAGTTTCGGTTCCTTTTAGAAACAGTGTCAAGACAATGAGCATTGAGAAGCAGCTTGTGTCACGATTTAAACTGAATATGAACCCAAATGCAGACAACTACACAGAGCCAAGAGAAGG
>NW_025536706.1:0-32500 GCF_020615455.1 Coregonus clupeaformis
CCTACAGTACTGAATTACTGACACCCCACCTACAGAACTGTATTACTGACACCCAACCTATATTACTGTTTACTGCGCACCACCTACAGTACTGCTTTACTGACACCCCACCTACAGTACTTTATTACTGACACCCCACCTACAGTACTGTATTACTGACACCCCACCTATGGTACTGTATTACTGACACCTCACTTACAGTACTGTATTACTGACACCCCACCAACAGTACTGTATTACTGACACCCCACCTATGGTGCTGTATTTACTGACACCTTACTTACAGTACTGAATTACTGACCCCACCAACAGTACTCTTATTACTGACACCCCACCTACGAGTACTGTATTACTGATACCCCACCTACAATACTGTACTACTGACAACACACCTACAGTACTGTATTACTGACACCCCACCTACAGTACTGTATTACTGACACCCCACCTACAGTACTGTATTACTGACACCACACCTACCGAATACTGTATTACTGACACTCACCTACAGTACTGTCTACTGACACCCCACCTACAGTGCTGTACTACTGACACCCCACCTACAGTACTGTATTACTGACACCCCACCTATGGTACTGTATTACTGACACCTCACCTACAGTACTGTATTACTGGCACCCCACCTAGAGTACTGTATTACTGACACCCCACCTAGAGAACTGTACTACTGACACCCACCTACAGTACTGTACTTACTGCACCCCACATATAGTACTGCTATTACTGACACCATACCTACAGTACTGTATTACTGACACCATACCTACATTACTGTATTACTTACACCCCACCTACAGTACTATATTACGATCCCCACCTACAGACTCTATTTGACCCCACCTACAGTACTGTATACTGCACCCCACCTATGGTACTGTATTACTGACACCTCACCTACAGTACTGTATTACTGACACCCCACCAACAGTACTGTATTACTGACACCCCACCTACAGTACTGTATTACTGACATCCCATCTACAGTGCTGTATACTGACATCCCACCTACAGTACTGTATTACTGACACCCAACCTATATTACTGTTTACTGACACCCCACCTACAGTACTGTCTTTACTGACACCCCACCTACAGTACTGTAATACTGACACCCCACCTACAGTAATTTATTACTGATATCCCACCTACATTACTGTATTACTGACCCCCTACCCCACCTACAGTACTTTATTACTGACACCCCACCTACAGTACTGTATTACTGACACCCCACCTACAGTACTGTATTACTGACACCCCACCTACAGTGCTGTATTACTGACACCCCACATACAGTACTGTATTACTGACACCCCACCTACAGTAACTGTATAACTGACACCATACCTACATTACTGTATTACTGACACCCCACCTACAGTACTGTATCACTGACAACCCACATACAGTACTGTATTACTGACACCCCACATACAGTACTGTATTACTGACACCCCACCTATGGAGCTGTATTTACTGACACCTTACTTACAGTACTGAATTACTGACACCCCACCAACAGTACTGTATTACTGACACCACACCTACAGTACTGTATTACTGACAACCCACCTACGGTACTGTATTACTGACATACCACCTACAGTACTGTATTACTGACACCCCACCTATGGTACTGTACTACTGAACCCCCCACCTACAGTACTGTTACTGGACACCCCACCTACAGTACTGTATTACTGACACCCCACCTATGGTACTGTATTACTGACACCCTCACTTACAGTACTGTATTACTGACACCCCACCAACAGTACTGTATAACTGACACCCCACCTACAGTATTGTATTACGGACACCCTCACCTAGAGTACTGTATTACTGACAACCCACCTACAGTCCTGTATTACTGACACCCTACCTACAGTACTGCATTACTTACACCCCAACTACAGTACTGTATTACAGACACCCCACCTACAGTACTGTATTACTGACCCCCCACCTACAGTACGTGTATTACTGAACCTACAGTACTGCATTACTGACACCCCACCTACAGTACTGCATTACTGACACCCCCACCTTCAGTACTGTATTACGATCCCCACCTACAGTACTGTTACTGACCTGACCCCCCACCTACAGTACTGAATTACTGACACCCCACCTATGGTACTGTATTACTGACACCCCACCTACAGTACTGTATTACTGACATCCCATCTACAGTACTGTATACTGACATCCCACCTACAGTACTGTATTACTGACACCCAACCTATATTACTGTTTACTGACACCCCACCTACAGTACTGCTTTACTGACACCCCACCTACAGTACTGTAATACTGACACCCCACCTACAGTAATTTATTACTGATATCCCACCTACATTACTGTATTACTGACCCCCTACCCCACCTACAGTACTGAATCACTGACACCCCACCTACAGTACTGTATTACTGACACCCCACCTACAGTACTGTATTACTGACACCCCACCTACAGTACTGTATTACTGACACCCCACATACAGTACTGTATTACTGACACCCCACCTACAGTACTGTATAACTGACACCATACCTACATTACTGTATTACTGACACCCCCACCTACAGTACTGTATCACTGACAACCCACATACAGTACTGTATTACTGACACCCCACATACAGTACTGAATTACTGACACCCACCTATGGTGCTGTATTTACTGACACCTTACTTACAGTACTGAATTACTGACACCCCACCAACAGTACTGTATTACTGACACCACACCTACAGTACTGTATTACTGACAACCCACCTACGGTACTGTATTACTGACATACCACCTACAGTACTGTATTACTGACACCCCACCTATGGTACTGTACTACTGAAACCCCCACCTACAGTACTGTATTACTGACACCCCACCTACAGTACTGTATTACTGACACCCCACCTATGGTACTGTATTACTGACACCTCACTTACAGTACTGTATTACTGACACCCCACCAACAGTACTGTATAACTGACACCCCACCTACAGTATTGTATTACGGACACCTCACCTAGAGTACTGAATTACTGACAACCCACCTACAGTCCTGTATTACTGACACCCTACCTACAGTACTGCATTACTTACACCCCAACTACAGTACTGTATTACAGACACCCCCACCTACAGTACTGTATTACTGACCCCCACCTACAGTACTGTATTACTGACCCCCACCTACAGTACTGCATTACTGACACCCCACCTACAGTACTGCATTACTGACACCCCCACCTTCAGTACTGTATTACGATCCCACCTACAGTACTGTATTACTGACCTGACCCCCACCTACAGTACTGAATTACCTGACACCCCACCTATGGTACTGTATTACTGACACCTCACTTACAGTACTGTATTACTGACACCCCACCAACAGTACTGTTTTACTGACACCCCACCTACAGTACTGTATTACTGACACCCCACCTATGGTACTGTATTACTGACACTCTCACTTACAGTACTGTATTACTGACACCCCACCAACAGTACTGTATTACTGACACCCCACCTACAGTGACTGTATTACTGACCCCCACCTACAGTCTGTGCCATACAGCTGCATTACTGAAACCACCCCACCTAGTCGACCACCTACAGTACTGTATTACTGACCCCCACCTACAGTACTGTTTACTGGCACCCCACCTACAGTACTGTATTACTGACCCCCACCTACAGTACTGCATTACTGAAACCACCCCACCACACCTCAACTCACACCTAAAAAAATAATATTAGTCTGTATAAGATATGAAGGACCCTGTCTGAACTCTGAACCATTGTTTAACTCCACAGGGGTTACCAAGCTACAGTAAGGACCATTGACTCATATTGCATCATCCATATTACAATGGACCATTCCCAGTAATGGACAAAAAAATATTCATTAGATATACAACTCATCTTCCAAGCAGTGACTTACTCCACAACTAGGAATTTACAGATGGTACTTGGTAGTATGGAGGCATAGGGAGAGATTTCTCAAAATACTGACACCCCCACCTACAGTACTGTATTACTAACATCCGACCTACAGTACTGTATTACTGACATCCCACCTACAGTACTGTATTACTTGACACCCGAACTACAGTACTGTATTACTGACACCCCACCTACAGTACTGTATTACTGACACCCCACCTACAGTACTGTATTACTGACACCACACCTACAATACTGTATTACTGACACCCCACCTATGGTACTGTATTACTGACACCCCACCTACAGTACTGTATTACTGACACCCCACCTACAGTACTGTATTACTGACACCCCACCTACAGTACTGTATTACTGACACCCCACCTATGGTACTGTATTACTGACACCCCACCTACAGTACTGTATTACTGACACCCCACCTACAGTACTGTTACTGACAAACATCCTACATTACTGTATTACTGACACCCCCATCTACAGTCCTGTATTACTGACACCCCACATATGGTACTGTATTACTGACACCCCACCTACAGTACTGTATTACTGACACCATACCTACAGTACTGTATACTGACACCCCACCTTCAGTACTGCATTACTGACACCCCTATTACAGTCCTGTATTACTGACACCCTACCTAAAGTACTGCATTACTTACACCCCAACTACAGTACTGTATTACTGACCCCCACCTACAGTACTGTATTACTGACACCCTCACCTACAGTACTGTAATACTGACACCCCACCTACAGTACTGTATTACTGACACCCCCACCTACAGTACTGTATTACTGACCCCCCACCTACAGTACTGCATTACTGACACCCCCACCTACAGTACTGTATTAATGACACCATACCTACATTACTGTATAACTGACACCCCACCTACAGTACTGAATTACTGAAACCCCACCTTCAGTACTGTATTATGATCCCCACCTACAGTACTGTATTACTGACCTTACCCCCACCTACAGTACTGTATTACTGACATCCCACCTATGGTACTGTATTACTGAAACCCCCACCTACAGTACTGTATTACTGACACCCCCACCTACAGTACTGTATTACTGACACCCCACCTATGGTACTGTATTACTGACACCTCACTTACAGTACTGTATTACTGACACCCCACCTACAGTACTGTATTAATGACACCATACCTACATTACTGTATTACTGACACCCCACCTACAGTACTGCATTACTGACACCCCACCTACAGTACTGTATTACGATCCCCACCTAGAGTACTGTATTACTGACCCCCCACCTACAGTACTTTATTACTGACCCCCACCTACAGTACTGTATTACTGACACCCCACCTACGGTACTGTATTTCTGACACCTCACTTACAGTACTGTATTACTGACACCCCACCAACAGTACTGTATTACTGACACCCCACCTAAAGTACTGTATTACTGACACCCCACCCATGGTACTGTATTACTGACACCTCACCTACAGTACTGTATTACTGACACCCCACCTACAGTACTGTATTACGATCCCCACCTAGAGTACTGTATTACTGACCCCCCACCTACAGTACTTTATTACTGACCCCCACCAACATGTACTGTATTACAGACACCCCACCTACGGTACTGTATTTCTGACACCCCACCTACAGTACTGTATTACTGACCCCCACCTACAGTACTGCATTACTGAAACCACCCCACCTACAGTACTGTATTACTGACCCCACCTACAGTACTGTATTACTGACACCCCACCTACAGTACTGTATTACTGACACCCCACCTATGGTACTGTATTACTGACACCCCACCTACGGTACTGTATTTCTGACACCTCACTTACAGTACTGAATTACTGACACCCCACCAACAGTACTGTATTACTGACAACCCACCTACAGTACTGTATTACTGACACCCCACCTACAGTACTGTATTACTGACATCCCACCTACAGTACTGTATTACTGACCCCCACCTACAGTACTGTATTACAGACACCCCACCTACAGTACTGTATTACTGACCCCCACCTACAGTATTGCATTACTGAAACCACCCCCACCTACAGTACTGTATTACTGACCCCCACCTACAGTACTGTATTACTGACACTCCACCTACAGTACTGTATTACTGACCCCCACCTACGGTACTGCATTACTGAAACCACCCCACCTACAGTACTGTTACTGACCCCACCTACAGTACTGTATTACTGACCCCCACCTACAGCACTGCATTACTGAAACCACCCAACCTACAGCACTGCATTACTGAAACCACCCTACCTACAGTACTGCATTACTGAAACCACCCCACCACACCTCAACTCACACCAAAAAAAATTATATTGGTCTGTATAAGATAGGAAGGACCCTGTCTGAACTCTGAACCATTGTTTAACTCCACAGGGGTTACCAACCTACAGTAAGGACCATTGACTCATATTGCATCATTCCTATTACAATGGAGCTTTTCCCAGTAATGGACAAAAAAACATTCATTAGATATACAGTGGGGAAAAAAAGTATTTAGTCAGCCACCAATTGTGCAAGTTCTCCCACTTAAAAAGATGAGAGAGGCCTGTAATTTTCATCATAGGTACACGTCAACTATGACAGACAAATTGAGAAAAAAAAATCCAGAAAATCACATTGTAGGATTTTTAATGAATTTATTTGCAAATTATGGTGGAAAAATAAGTATTTGGTCACCTACAAACAAGCAAGATTTCTGGCTCTCACAGACCTGTAACTTCTTCTTTAAGAGGCTCCTCTGTCCTCCACTGCTACCTGTATTAATGGCACCTGTTTGAACTTGTTATCAGTATAAAAGACACCTGTCCACAACCTCAAACAGTCACACTCCAAACTCCACTATGGCCAAGACCAAAGAGCTGTCAAAGGACACCAGAAACAACATTGTAGACCTGCACCAGGCTGGGAAGACTGAATCTGCAATAGGTAAGCAGCTTGGTTTGAAGAAATCAACTGTGGGAGCAATTATTAGGAAATGGAAGACATACAAGACCACTGATAATCTCCCTCGATCTGGGGCTCCACGCAAGATCTCACCCCGTGGGGTCAAAATGATCACAAGAACGGTGAGCAAAATCCCAGAACCACACGGGGGGACCTAGTGAATGACCTGCAGAGAGCTGGGACCAAAGTAACAAAGCCTACCATCAGTAACACACTACGCCGGCCAGGGACTCAAATCCTGCAGTGCAAGACGTGTCCCCCTGCTTAAGCCAGTACATGTCCAGGCCCGTCTGAAGTTTGCTAGAGTGCATCCAGAAGAGGATTGGGAGAATGTCATATGGTCAGATGAAACCAAAATAGAACTTTTTGGTAAAAACTCAACTCGTCGTGTTTGGAGGACAAAGAATGCTGAGTTGCATCCAAAGAACACCATACCTACTGTGAAGCATGGGGGTGAAAACATCATGCTTTGGGGCTGTTTTTCTGCAAAGGGACCAGGACGACTGATCCGTGTAAAGGAAAGAATGAATGGGGCCATGTATCGTGAGATTTTGAGTGAACACCTCCTTCCATCAGCAAGGGCATTGAAGATGAAACGTGGCTGGGTCTTTTAGCATGACAATGATCCCAAACACACCGCCCGGGCAACTTAAGGAGTGGCTTCGTAAGAAGCATTTCAAGGTCCTGGAGTGGCCTAGCCAGTCTCCAGATCTCAACCCCATAGAAAATCTTTGGAGGGAGTTGAAAGTCCGTGTTGCCCAGCGACAGCCCCCAAAACATCACTGCTCTAGAGGAGATCTGCATGGAGGAATGGGCCAAAATACCAGCAACAGTGTGTGAAAACCTTGTGAAGACTTACAGAAAACGTTTGACCTGTGTCATTGCCAACAAAGGGTATATAACAAAGTATTGAGAAACTTTTGTTATTGACCAAATACTTATTTTCCACCATAATTTGCAAATAAATTCATTAAAAATCCTACAATGTGATTTTCTGGATTTTTTTTTCTCATTTTGTCTGTCATAGTTGACGTGTACCTATGACGAAAATTACAGGCCTCTCTCATCTTTTTAAGTGGGAGAACTTGCACAACTGGTGGCTGACTAAATACTTTTTTTCCTCACTGTACAACTCATCTTCCAAGCAGTGACTTACTCCACAACTAGGAATTTACAGATGGTACTTGATAGTATGGAGGCATAGGGAGAGATTTCTCAAAATACTGACACCCCACCTACAGTACTGTATTACTAACACCCGACCTACAGTACTGTATTATTGACACCTCACTTACAGTACTGTATTACTGACACCCCACCAACAGTACTGTATTACTGACACCCCACCTAAAGTACTGTATTACTGACACCCCACCCATGGTACTGTATTACTGACACCTCACCTACAGTACTGTATTACTGACACCCCACATACAGTACTGTATTACGATCCCCACCTAGAGTACTGTATTACTGACCCCCCACCTACAGTACTTTATTACGGACCCCCACCTACAGTACTGTATTACTGACACCCCACCTACGGTACTGTATTTCTGACACCTCACTTACAGTACTGTATTACTGACACCCCACCAACAGTACTGTATTACTGACACCCCACCTAAAGTACTGTATTACTGACACCCCACCCATGGTACTGTATTACTGACACCTCACCTACAGTACTGTATTACTGACACCCCACCTACAGTACTGTATTACGATCCCCACCTAGAGTACTGTATTACTGACCCCCACCTACAGTACTTTATTACTGACCCCCACCTACAGTACTGTATTACAGACACCCCACCTACGGTACTGTATTTCTGACACCCACCTACAGTACTGTATTACTGACCCCCACCTACAGTACTGCATTACTGAAACCACCCCACCTACATTACTGTATTACTGACCCCCACCTACAGTACTGTATTACTGACACCCCACCTACAGTACTGTATTACTGACACCCCACCTATGGTACTGTATTACTGACACCCCACCTACGGTACTGTATTTCTGACGCCTCACTTACAGTACTGTATTACTGACACCCCACCAACAGTACTGTATTACTGACAACCCACCTACAGTACTGTATTACTGACACCCCACCTATGGTACTGTATTACTGACACCCCAACTACAGTACTGTATTACTGACATCCCATCTAACGTACTGTATACTGACATCCCACCTACAGTACTGTATTATTGACACCTCACTTACAGTACTGTATTACTGACACCCCACCAACAGTACTGTATTACTGACACCCCACCTAAAGTACTGTATTACTGACACCCCACCCATGGTACTGTATTACTGACACCTCACCTACAGTACTGTATTACTGACACCCCACCTACAGTACTGTATTACGATCCCCACCTAGAGTACTGTATTACTGACCCCCCACCTACAGTACTTTATTACTGACCCCCACCTACAGTACTGTATTACTGACACCCCACCTACGGTACTGTATTTCTGACACCTCACTTACAGTACTGTATTACTGACACCCCACCAACAGTACTGTATTACTGACACCCCACCTAAAGTACTGTATTACTGACACCCCCACCCATGGTACTGTATTACTGACACCTCACCTACAGTACTGTATTACTGACACCCCACCTACAGTACTGTATTACAATCCCCACCTAGAGTACTGTATTACTGACCCCCACCTACAGTACTTTATTACTGACCCCCACCTACAGTACTGTATTACAGACACCCCACCTACGGTACTGTATTTCTGACACCCCACCTACAGTACTGTATTACTGACCCCCACCTACAGTACTGCATTACTGAAACCACCCCACCTACATTACTGTATTACTGACCCCCACCTACAGTACTGTATTACTGACACCCCACCTACAGTACTGTATTACTGACACCCCACCTATGGTACTGTATTACTGACACCCCACCTACGGTACTGTATTTCTGACACCTCACTTATAGTACTGTATTACTGACACCCCACCAACAGTACTGTATTACTGACACCCCACCTATGGTACTGTATTACTGACACCTCACTTACAGTACTGTATTACTGACACCCCACCAACAGTACTGTATTACTGACACCCCACCTACAGTACTGTATTACTGACACCCCACCAACAGTACTGTATTACTGACACCTCACTTACAGTACTGTATTACTGACACCCCACCAACAGTACTGTATTACTGACACCCCACCAACAGTACTGTATTACTGACACCCCACCTATGGTACTGTATTACTGTAACCTCACTTACAGTACTGTATTACTGACACCCCACCAACAGTACTGTATTACTGATACCCCACCTACAGTACTGTATTACTGACAACCCACCTACAGTACTCTATTACTGACACCCCACCTATGGTACTGTATTTCTGACACCTCACTTACAGTACTGTATTACTGACACCCCACCAACAGTACTGTATTACTGACACCCCACCTACAGTACTGTATTACTGACACCCCACCAACAGTACTGTATTACTGACAACTCACTTACAGTACTGTATTACTGACACCCCACCAACAGTACTGTATTACTGACACCCCAACTACAGTACTGTATTACTGACATCCCATCTAACGTACTGTATACTGACATCCCACCTACAGTACTGTATTACTGACACCCAACCTATATTACTGTTTACTGACGCCCCACCTACAGTACTGCTTTACTGACACCCCACCTACAGTACTGTATTACTGACACCCCACCTACAGTAATGTATTACTGATATCCCACCTAAAGTACTGTATTACTGACCCCCTACCCCACCTACAGTACTGTATTACTGACACCCCACCTACAGTACTGAATTACTGACACCCCACCTACAGAACTGTATTACTGACACCCAACCTATATTACTGTTTACTGACGCACCACCTACAGTACTGCTTTACTGACACCCCACCTACAGTACTTTATTACTGACACCCCACCTACAGTACTGTATTACTGACACCCCACCTATGGTACTGTATTACTGACACCTCACTTACAGTACTGTATTACTGACACCCCACCAACAGTACTGTATTACTGACACCCCACCTATGGTGCTGTATTTACTGACACCTTACTTACAGTACTGAATTACTGACCCCACCAACAGTACTCTATTACTGACACCCCACCTACGGTACTGTATTACTGATACCCCACCTACAATACTGTACTACTGACAACACACCTACAGTACTGTATTACTGACACCCCACCTACAGTACTGTATTACTGACACCCCACCTACAGTACTGTATTACTGACACCACACCTACAATACTGTATTACTGACGCACCACCTACAGTACTGCTTTACTGACACCCCACCTACAGTACTGTATTACTGACACCCCACCTACAGTACTGTATTACTGACACCCCCACCTATGGTACTGTATTACTGACACCTCACTTACAGTACTGTATTACTGGCACCCCACCTAGAGTACTGTATTACTGACACCCCACCTACAGAACTGTACTACTGACACCCCACCTACAGTACTGACTTACTGCACCCCACATATAGTACTGTATTACTGACACCATACCTACAGTACTGTATTACTGACACCATACCTACATTACTGTATTACTTACACCCCACCTACAGTACTATATTACGATCCCCACCTACAGTACTCTATTACTGACCCCCCACCTACAGTACTGTATTACTGACACCCCACCTATGGTACTGTATTACTGACACCTCACTTACAGTACTGTATTACTGACACCCCACCAACAGTACTGTATTACTGACACCCCACCTACAGTACTGTATTACTGACATCCCATCTACAGTGCTGTATACTGACATCCCACCTACAGTACTGTATTACTGACACCCAACCTATATTACTGTTTACTGACACCCCACCTACAGTACTGCTTTACTGACACCCCACCTACAGTACTGTAATACTGACACCCCACCTACAGTAATTTATTACTGATATCCCACCTACATTACTGTACTACTGACCCCCTACCCCACCTACAGTACTTTATTACTGACACCCCACCTACAGTACTGTATTACTGACACCCCACCTACAGTACTGTATTACTGACACCCCACCTACAGTACTGTATTACTGACACCCCACATACAGTACTGTATTACTGACACCCCACCTACAGTACTGTATAACTGACACCATACCTACATTACTGTATTACTGACCACCCCACCTACAGTACTGTATCACTGACAACCCACATACAGTACTGTATTACTGACACCCCACATACAGTACTGTATTACTGACACCCCACCTATGGAGCTGTATTTACTGACACCTTACTTACAGTACTGAATTACTGACACCCCCACCAACAGTACTGTATTACTGACACCACACCTACAGTACTGTATTACTGACAACCCACCTACGGTACTGTATTACTGACATACCACCTACAGTACTGTATTACTGACACCCCACCTATGGTACTGTACTACTGAACCCCCCACCTACAGTACTGTATTACTGACACCCCACCTACAGTACTGTATTACTGACACCCCACCTATGGTACTGTATTACTGACACCTCACTTACAGTACTGTATTACTGACACCCCACCAACAGTACTGTATAACTGACACCCCACCTACAGTATTGTATTACGGACACCTCACCTAGAGTACTGTATTACTGACAACCCACCTACAGTCCTGTATTACTGACACCCTACCTACAGTACTGCATTACTTACACCCCAACTACAGTACTGTATTACAGACACCCCACCTACAGTACTGTATTACTGACCCCCCACCTACAGTACTGTATTACTGACCCCCACCTACAGTACTGCATTACTGACACCCCACCTACAGTACTGCATTACTGACACCCCACCTTCAGTACTGTATTACGATCCCCACCTACAGTACTGTATTACTGACCTGACCCCCACCTACAGTACTGAATTACTGACACCCCACCTATGGTACTGTATTACTGACACCCCACCTACAGTACTGTATTACTGACATCCCATCTACAGTACTGTATACTGACATCCCACCTACAGTACTGTATTACTGACACCCAACCTATATTACTGTTTACTGACACCCCACCTACAGTACTGCTTTACTGACACCCCACCTACAGTACTGTAATACTGACACCCCACCTACAGTAATTTATTACTGATATCCCACCTACAGTACTGTATTACTGACCCCCACCTACAGTACTGCATTACTGAAACCACCCCACCTACATTACTGTATTACTGACCCCCACCTACAGTACTGTATTACTGACACCCCACCTACAGTACTGTATTACTGACACCCCACCTATGGTACTGTATTACTGACACCCCACCTACGGTACTGTATTTCTGACACCTCACTTATAGTACTGTATTACTGACACCCCACCAACAGTACTGTATTACTGACACCCCACCTATGGTACTGTATTACTGACACCTCACTTACAGTACTGTATTACTGACACCCCACCAACAGTACTGTATTACTGACACCCCCACCTACAGTACTGTATTACTGACACCCCACCAACAGTACTGTATTACTGACACCTCACTTACAGTACTGTATTACTGACACCCCACCAACAGTACTGTATTACTGACACCCCACCAACAGTACTGTATTACTGACACCCCACCTATGGTACTGTATTACTGTAACCTCACTTACAGTACTGTATTACTGACACCCCACCAACAGTACTGTATTACTGATACCCCACCTACAGTACTGTATTACTGACAACCACCTACAGTACTCTATTACTGACACCCCACCTATGGTACTGTATTTCTGACACCTCACTTACAGTACTGTATTACTGACACCCCACCAACAGTACTGTATTACTGACACCCCACCTACAGTACTGTATTACTGACACCCCACCAACAGTACTGTATTACTGACAACTCACTTACAGTACTGTATTACTGACACCCCACCAACAGTACTGTATTACTGACACCCCAACTACAGTACTGTATTACTGACATCCCATCTAACGTACTGTATACTGACATCCCACCTACAGTACTGTATTACTGACACCCAACCTATATTACTGTTTACTGACGCCCCACCTACAGTACTGCTTTACTGACACCCCACCTACAGTACTGTATTACTGACACCCCACCTACAGTAATGTATTACTGATATCCCACCTAAAGTACTGTATTACTGACCCCCTACCCCACCTACAGTACTGTATTACTGACACCCCACCTACAGTACTGAATTACTGACACCCCACCTACAGAACTGTATTACTGACACCCAACCTATATTACTGTTTACTGACGCACCACCTACAGTACTGCTTTACTGACACCCCACCTACAGTACTTTATTACTGACACCCCACCTACAGTACTGTATACTGACACCCCACCTATGGTACTGTATTACTGACACCTCACTTACAGTACTGTATTACTGACACCCCACCAACAGTACTGTATTACTGACACCCCACCTATGGTGCTGTATTTACTGACACCTTACTTACGGTACTGAATTACTGACCCCACCAACAGTACTCTATTACTGACACCCCACCTACGGTACTGTATTACTGATACCCCACCTACAATACTGTACTACTGACAACACACCTACAGTACTGTATTACTGACACCCCACCTACAGTACTGTATTACTGACACCCCACCTACAGTACTGTATTACTGACACCACACCTACAATACTGTATTACTGACGCACCACCTACAGTACTGCTTTACTGACACCCCACCTACAGTACTGTATTACTGACACCCCACCTACAGTACTGTATTACTGACACCCCACCTATGGTACTGTATTACTGACACCTCACTTACAGTACTGTATTACTGGCACCCCACCTAGAGTACTGTATTACTGACACCCCACCTACAGAACTGTACTACTGACACCCCACCTACAGTACTGACTTACTGCACCCCACATATAGTACTGTATTACTGACACCATACCTACAGTACTGTATTACTGACACCATACCTACATTACTGTATTACTTACACCCCACCTACAGTACTATATTACGATCCCCACCTACAGTACTCTATTACTGACCCCCCACCTACAGTACTGTATTACTGACACCCCACCTATGGTACTGTATTACTGACACCTCACTTACAGTACTGTATTACTGACACCCCACCAACAGTACTGTATTACTGACACCCCACCTACAGTACTGTATTACTGACATCCCATCTACAGTGCTGTATACTGACATCCCACCTACAGTACTGTATTACTGACACCCAACCTATATTACTGTTTACTGACACCCCACCTACAGTACTGCTTTACTGACACCCCACCTACAGTACTGTAATACTGACACCCCACCTACAGTAATTTATTACTGATATCCCACCTACATTACTGTATTACTGACCCCCTACCCCACCTACAGTACTTTATTACTGACACCCCACCTACAGTACTGTATTACTGACACCCCACCTACAGTACTGTATTACTGACACCCCACCTACAGTACTGTATTACTGACACCCCACATACAGTACTGTATTACTGACACCCCACCTACAGTACTGTATAACTGACACCATACCTACATTACTGTATTACTGACACCCCACCTACAGTACTGTATCACTGACAACCCACATACAGTACTGTATTACTGACACCCCACATACAGTACTGTATTACTGACACCCCACCTATGGAGCTGTATTTACTGACACCTTACTTACAGTACTGAATTACTGACACCCCACCAACAGTACTGTATTACTGACACCACACCTACAGTACTGTATTACTGACAACCCACCTACGGTACTGTATTACTGACATACCACCTACAGTACTGTATTACTGACACCCCACCTATGGTACTGTACTACTGAACCCCCCACCTACAGTACTGTATTACTGACACCCCACCTACAGTACTGTATTACTGACACCCCACCTATGGTACTGTATTACTGACACCTCACTTACAGTACTGTATTACTGACACCCCACCAACAGTACTGTATAACTGACACCCCACCTACAGTATTGTATTACGGACACCTCACCTAGAGTACTGTATTACTGACAACCCACCTACAGTCCTGTATTACTGACACCCTACCTACAGTACTGCATTACTTACACCCCAACTACAGTACTGTATTACAGACACCCCACCTACAGTACTGTATTACTGACCCCCACCTACAGTACTGTATTACTGACCCCCACCTACAGTACTGCATTACTGACACCCCACCTACAGTACTGCATTACTGACACCCCACCTTCAGTACTGTATTACGATCCCCACCTACAGTACTGTATTACTGACCTGACCCCCACCTACAGTACTGAATTACTGACACCCCACCTATGGTACTGTATTACTGACACCCCACCTACAGTACTGTATTACTGACATCCCATCTACAGTACTGTATACTGACATCCCACCTACAGTACTGTATTACTGACACCCAACCTATATTACTGTTTACTGACACCCCACCTACAGTACTGCTTTACTGACACCCCACCTACAGTACTGTAATACTGACACCCCACCTACAGTAATTTATTACTGATATCCCACCTACATTACTGTATTACTGACCCCCTACCCCACCTACAGTACTGTATTACTGACACCCCACCTACAGTACTGTATTACTGACACCCCACCTACAGTACTGTATTACTGACACCCCACCTACAGTACTGTATTACTGACACCCCACATACAGTACTGTATTACTGACACCCCACCTACTGTACTGTATAACTGACACCATACCTACATTACTGTATTACTGACACCCCACCTACAGTACTGTATCACTGACAACCCACATACAGTACTGTATTACTGACACCCCACATACAGTACTGAATTACTGACACCCCACCTATGGTGCTGTATTTACTGACACCTTACTTACAGTACTGAATTACTGACACCCCACCAACAGTACTGTATTACTGACACCACACCTACAGTACTGTATTACTGACAACCCACCTACGGTACTGTATTACTGACATACCACCTACAGTACTGTATTACTGACACCCCACCTATGGTACTGTACTACTGAACCCCCACCTACAGTACTGTATTACTGACACCCCACCTACAGTACTGTATTACTGACACCCCACCTATGGTACTGTATTACTGACACCTCACTTACAGTACTGTATTACTGACACCCCACCAACAGTACTGTATAACTGACACCCCACCTACAGTATTGTATTACGGACACCTCACCTAGAGTACTGAATTACTGACAACCCACCTACAGTCCTGTATTACTGACACCCTACCTACAGTACTGCATTACTTACACCCCAACTACAGTACTGTATTACAGACACCCCACCTACAGTACTGTATTACTGACCCCCCACCTACAGTACTGTATTACTGACCCCCACCTACAGTACTGCATTACTGACACCCCACCTACAGTACTGCATTACTGACACCCCACCTTCAGTACTGTATTACGATCCCCACCTACAGTACTGTATTACTGACCTGACCCCCACCTACAGTACTGAATTACTGACACCCCACCTATGGTACTGTATTACTGACACCTCACTTACAGTACTGTATTACTGACACCCCACCAACAGTACTGTTTTACTGACACCCCACCTACAGTACTGTATTACTGACACCCCACCTATGGTACTGTATTACTGACACCTCACTTACAGTACTGTATTACTGACACCCCACCAACAGTACTGTATTACTGACACCCCACCTACAGTACTGTATTACTGACCCCCACCTACAGTACTGTATTACTGACCCCCACCTACAGTACTGCATTACTGAAACCACCCCACCTACAGTACTGTATTACTGACCCCCACCTACAGTACTGTATTACTGACCCCCACCTACAGTACTGTATTACTGACACCCCACCTACAGTACTGTATTACTGACCCCCACCTACAGTACTGCATTACTGAAACCACCCCACCACACCTCAACTCACACCTAAAAAAATAATATTAGTCTGTATAAGATATGAAGGACCCTGTCTGAACTCTGAACCATTGTTTAACTCCACAGGGGTTACCAAGCTACAGTAAGGACCATTGACTCATATTGCATCATCCATATTACAATGGACCATTCCCAGTAATGGACAAAAAAATATTCATTAGATATACAACTCATCTTCCAAGCAGTGACTTACTCCACAACTAGGAATTTACAGATGGTACTTGGTAGTATGGAGGCATAGGGAGAGATTTCTCAAAATACTGACACCCCACCTACAGTACTGTATTACTAACACCCGACCTACAGTACTGTATTACTGACATCCCACCTACAGTACTGTATTACTGACACCCGAACTACAGTACTGTATTACTGACACCCCACCTACAGTACTGTATTACTGACACCCCACCTACAGTACTGTATTACTGACACCACACCTACAATACTGTATTACTGACACCCCACCTATGGTACTGTATTACTGACACCCCACCTACAGTACTGTATTACTGACACCCCACCTACAGTACTGTATTACTGACACCCCACCTACAGTACTGTATTACTGACACCCCACCTATGGTACTGTATTACTGACACCCCAACTACAGTACTGTATTACTGACACCCCACCTACAGTACTGTATTACTGACAACATCCTACATTACTGTATTACTGACACCCCATCTACAGTACTGTATTACTGACACCCCACATACGGTACTGTATTACTGACACCCCACCTACAGTACTGTATTACTGACACCATACCTACAGTACTGTATTACTGACACCCCACCTTCAGTACTGCATTACTGACACCCCTATTACAGTCCTGTATTACTGACACCCTACCTAAAGTACTGCATTACTTACACCCCAACTACAGTACTGTATTACTGACCCCCACCTACAGTACTGTATTACTGACACCCCACCTACAGTACTGTAATACTGACACCCCACCTACAGTACTGTATTACTGACACCCCACCTACAGTACTGTATTACTGACCCCCACCTACAGTACTGCATTACTGACACCCCACCTACAGTACTGTATTAATGACACCATACCTACATTACTGTATAACTGACACCCCACCTACAGTACTGAATTACTGAAACCCCACCTTCAGTACTGTATTATGATCCCCACCTACAGTACTTTATTACTGACCTTACCCCCACCTACAGTACTGTATTACTGACATCCCACCTATGGTACTGTATTACTGAACCCCCACCTACAGTACTGTATTACTGACACCCCACCTACAGTACTGTATTACTGACACCCCACCTATGGTACTGTATTACTGACACCTCACTTACAGTACTGTATTACTGACACCCCACCTACAGTACTGTATTAATGACACCATACCTACATTACTGTATTACTGACACCCCACCTACAGTACTGCATTACTGACACCCCACCTACAGTACTGTATTACGATCCCCACCTAGAGTACTGTATTACTGACCCCCCACCTACAGTACTTTTTACATTGACCCCCACCTACAGTACTGTATTACTGACACCCCACCTACGGTACTGTATTTCTGACACCTCACTTACAGTACTGTATTACTGACACCTCACCTACAGTACTGTATTACTGACACCCCACCTACAGTACTGTATTACGATCCCCACCTAGAGTACTGTATTACTGACCCCCACCTACAGTACTGTATTACAGACACCCCACCTACGGTACTGTGTTTCTGACACCCCACCTACAGTACTGTATTACTGACCCCCACCTACAGTACTGCATTACTGAAACCACCCCACCTACAGTACTGTATTACTGACCCCCACCTACAGTACTGTATTACTGACACCCCACCTACAGTACTGTATTACTGACACCCCACCTACAGTACTGTATTACTGACAACATCCTACATTATTGTATTACTGACACCCCATCTACAGTCCTGTATTACTGACACCCCACATACGGTACTGTATTACTGACACCCCACCTACAGTACTGTATTACTGACACCATACCTACAGTACTGTATTACTGACACCCCACCTTCAGTACTGCATTACTGACACCCCTATTACAGTCCTGTATTACTGACACCCTACCTAAAGTACTGCATTACTTACACCCCAACTACAGTACTGTATTACTGACCCCCACCTACAGTACTGTATTACTGACACCCCACCTACAGTACTATAATACTGACACCCCACCTACAGTACTGTATTACTGACACCCCACCTACAGTGCTGTATTACTGACCCCCACCTACAGTACTGCATTACTGACACCCCACCTACAGTACTGTATTAATGACACCATACCTACATTACTGTATAACTGACACCCCACCTACAGTACTGAATTACTGAAACCCCACCTTCAGTACTGTATTATGATCCCCACCTACAGTACTGTATTACTGACCTTACCCCCACCTACAGTACTGTATTACTGACATCCCACCTATGGTACTGTATTACTGAACCCCCACCTACAGTACTGTATTAATGACACCCCACCTACAGTACTGTATTACTGACACCCCACCTATGGTACTGTATTACTGACACCTCACTTACAGTACTGTATTACTGACACCCCACCTACAGTACTGTATTAATGACACCATACCTACATTACTGTATTACTGACACCCCACCTACAGTACTGCATTACTGACACCCCACCTACAGTACTGTATTACGATCCCCACCTAGAGTACTGTATTACTGACCCCCCACCTACAGTACTTTATTACTGACCCCCACCTACAGTACTGTATTACTGACACCCCACCTACGGTACTGTATTTCTGACACCTCACTTACAGTACTGTATTACTGACACCCACCAACAGTACTGTATTACTGACACCCCACCTAAAGTACTGTATTACTGACACCCCACCCATGGTACTGTATTACTGACACCTCACCTACAGTACTGTATTACTGACACCCCACCTACAGTACTGTATTACGATCCCCACCTAGAGTACTGTATTACTGACCCCCCACCTACAGTACTTTATTACTGACCCCCACCTACAGTACTGTATTACAGACACCCCACCTACGGTACTGTATTTCTGACACCCCACCTACAGTACTGTATTACTGACCCCCACCTACAGTACTGCATTACTGAAACCACCCCACCTACAGTACTGTATTACTGACCCCCACCTACAGTACTGTATTACTGACACCCCACCTACAGTACTGTATTACTGACACCCCACCTATGGTACTGTATTACTGACACCCACCTACGGTACTGTATTTCTGACACCTCACTTACAGTACTGAATTACTGACACCCCACCAACAGTACTGTATTACTGACAACCCACCTACAGTACTGTATTACTGACACCCCACCTACAGTACTGTATTACTGACATCCCACCTACAGTACTGTATTACTGACACCCCACCTATGGTACTGTATTTCTGACACCTCACTTACAGTACTGTATTACTGACACCCCACCAACAGTACTGTATTACTGACACCCCACCTACAGTACTGTATTACTGACCCCCACCTACAGTACTGTATTACAGACACCCCACCTACAGTACTGTATTACTGACCCCACCTACAGTATTGCATTACTGAAACCACCCCACCTACAGTACTGTATTACTGACCCCCACCTACAGTACTGTATTACTGACACTCCACCTACAGTACTGTATTACTGACCCCCACCTACAGTACTGCATTACTGAAACCACCCCACCTACAGTACTGTATTACTGACCCCCACCTACAGTACTGTATTACTGACCCCCACCTACAGCACTGCATTACTGAAACCACCCAACCTACAGCACTGCATTACTGAAACCATCCTACCTACAGTACTGCATTACTGAAACCACCCCACCACACCTCAACTCACACCAAAAAAAATTATATTAGTCTGTATAAGATAGGAAGGACCCTGTCTGAACTCTGAACCATTGTTTAACTCCACAGGGGTTACCAACCTACAGTAAGGACCATTGACTCATATTGCATCATTCCTATTACAATGGAGCTTTTCCCAGTAATGGACAAAAAAACATTCATTAGATATACAACTCATCTTCCAAGCAGTGACTTACTCCACAACTAGGAATTTACAGATGGTACTTGATAGTATGGAGGCATAGGGAGAGATTTCTCAAAATACTGACACCCCACCTACAGTACTGTATTACTAACACCCGACCTACAGTACTGTATTATTGACACCTCACTTACAGGACTGTATTACTGACACCCCACCAACAGTACTGTATTACTGACACCCCACCTAAAGTACTGTATTACTGACACCCCACCCATGGTACTGTATTACTGACACCTCACCTACAGTACTGTATTACTGACACCCCACCTACAGTACTGTATTACGATCCCCACCTAGAGTACTGTATTACTGACCCCCCACCTACAGTACTTTATTACTGACCCCCACCTACAGTACTGTATTACTGACACCCCACCTACGGTACTGTATTTCTGACACCTCACTTACAGTACTGTATTACTGACACCCCACCAACAGTACTGTATTACTGACACCCCACCTAAAGTACTGTATTACTGACACCCCACCCATGGTACTGTATTACTGACACCTCACCTACAGTACTGTATTACTGACACCCCACCTACAGTACTGTATTACGATCCCCACCTAGAGTACTGTATTACTGACCCCCCACCTACAGTACTTTATTACTGACCCCCACCTACAGTACTGTATTACAGACACCCCACCTACGGTACTGTATTTCTGACACCCCACCTACAGTACTGTATTACTGACCCCCACCTACAGTACTGCATTACTGAAACCACCCCACCTACAGTACTGTATTACTGACCCCCACCTACAGTACTGTATTACTGACACCCCACCTACAGTACTGTATTACTGACACCCCACCTATGGTACTGTATTACTGACACCCCACCTACGGTACTGTATTTCTGACACCTCACTTACAGTACTGTATTACTGACACCCCACCAACAGTACTGTATTACTGACAACCCACCTACAGTACTGTATTACTGACACCCCACCTACAGTACTGTATTACTGACATCCCACCTACAGTACTGTATTACTGACACCCCACCTATGGTACTGTATTTCTGACACCTCACTTACAGTACTGTATTACTGACACCCCACCAACAGTACTGTATTACTGACACCCCACCTACAGTACTGTATTACTGACCCCCACCTACAGTACTGTATTACAGACACCCCACCTACAGTACTGTATTACTGACCCCCACCTACAGTATTGCATTACTGAAACCACCCCACCTACAGTACTGTATTACTGACCCCCACCTACAGTACTGTATTACTGACACTCCACCTACAGTACTGTATTACTGACCCCCACCTACAGTACTGCATTACTGAAACCACCCCACCTACAGTACTGTATTACTGACCCCCACCTACAGTACTGTATTACTGACTCCCACCTACAGCACTGCATTACTGAAACCACCCAACCTACAGCACTGCATTACTGAAACCACCCTACCTACAGTACTGCATTACTGAAACCACCCCACCACACCTCAACTCACACCCAAAAAAAATAATATTAGTCTGTATAAGATATGAAGGACCCTGTCTGAACTCTGAACCATTGTTTAACTCCACAGGGGTTACCAAGCTACAGTAAGGACCATTGACTCATATTGCATCATTCCTATTACAATGGAGCTTTTCCCAGTAATGGACAAAAAAACATTCATTAGATATACAACTCATCTTCCAAGCAGTGACTTACTCCACAACTAGGAATTTACAGATGGTACTTGATAGTATGGAGGCATAGGGAGAGATTTCTCAAAATACTGACACCCCACCTACAGTACTGTATTACTAACACCCGACCTACAGTACTGTATTATTGACATCCCACCTACAGTACTGTATTACTGACACCCGACCTACAGTACTGTATTACTGACACCCCACCTACAGTACTGTATTACTGACACCCCACCTACAGTACTGTATTACTGACAACCACCTACAGTACTGTATTACTGACACCCCATCTACAGTCCTGTATTACTGACACCCCACATACGGTACTGTATTACTGACACCCCACCTAGAGTACTGTATTACTGACCCCCCACGTACAGTACTGAATTACTGACATTCCACCTACAGTACTGCATTACTGACACCCCTATTACAGTACTGTATTACTGACACCCCACCTACATTACTGTATTACTGACACCCCACCTACGGTACTGTATTACTGACACCCCACCTACATTACTGTATTACTGACACCCCACCTACGGTACTGTATTACTGACATTCCACCTACAGTACTGCATTACTGACACCCCTATTACAGTACTGTGTTACTGACACCACACCTACAGTACTGTATTACTGACATCCCACCTACAATGTGGTAAAGCATTGTTACAGTGTAAACTGGGGTGAAATGTGGTAAAGCATTGTTACAGTGTAAACTGGGTTTAAATGTGGTAAAGCATTGTTACAGTGTAAACTGGGGTTAAATGTGGTAAAGCATTGTTACAGTGTAAACTGGGGTGAAATGTGGTAAAGCATTGTTACAGTGTAAACTGGGTTTAAATGTGGTAAAGCATTGTTACAGTGTAAACTGGGTTTAAATGTGGTAAAGCATTGTTACAGTGTAAACTGGGGTTAAATGTGGTAAAGCATTGTTACAGTGTAAACTGGGGTGAACTGTGGTAAAGCATTGTTACAGGGTAAACTGGGGTGAAATGTGGTAAAGAATAGTTACAGTGTAAACTGTGGTTAAAAGTGGTAAAGCATTGTTACAGTGTAAACTGGGGTTAAATGTGGTAAAGCATTGTGACAGTGTAAACTGGGGTTAAATGTGGTAAAGCATTGTTACAGTGTAAACTGGGGTGAACTGTGGTAAAGCATTGTTACAGTGTAAACTGGGGTGAACTGTGGTAAAGCATTGTTACAGTGTAAACTGCTAATGGGTGCTGCGCTGTGGCTGCCGTCTGCCACATTCTCTCCTCCCTAAGGTGGGTATGTGTGTGTTTATCTCAAGAGTTGGGTCTCTGCCTTCCTCCCAGTCTTCCTCTAGTAGATTTTGTCCAGTAAACTAATGTTCTGTCCAGTAAACCAATGTTCTGTCCAGTAAAGTAATGTTCAGTAAACTAATATTCTGTCCAGTAAACTAATGTTCTGTCCAGTTAACTAATGTTCTGTCAAGTAAACTAATGTTCTGCCTGAGTGTTCTGTTTTTAAGGACATTGATCAATTTAGCAATTTAGTTGAGTCAGTATTTTATTAAAGCCATAAACCTTTTTGGACAGTTCTAGTTGTAGGCTGAAGGAGTCTGTCTAGCAGTCCACCTCAGCGTTATTCTCTAATTTAAACAGGATGCTGAAATAGTTTGTTTAAATGTGCCACAAGTCACAACACGTCCCTCCCAATCAAACGTGAATAAACATTTCCTGCTTCTAATTAGAAACGTACATATACTAGCTTCCCATCGCCGACACAGAGAACATCCAAGATGGCTAGATAACCGCCAGGACCCAACAATCTGGGCCTGTGTGTGTGTGTGTTTGTGTGTGTGTGTCTGTGTGTATGTGTGTGTCTGTGTGTACATGTGTGTCAGACATGCCTGTCTGTGTCACCCCACCATACAGTGCAAGAAGGATCCAGTCTGAACATGCTCTTTATGTAACCGACTACACACACACATACACACACACACACACTCCATAATGAATAACCAAATCATGCTTTCCTTCAGTTCTTTTCAAGAGATATGTTCCATCACATTTAAGAAGAAAGGGACATGGTAAGGTCGGTATGGCCATGAATGGTTTCATTCCATGTTTTCACAAGCAGTCTCTCACAAATTTAACACATTTATAAATAATTATAATTACAACCCATCAGTTAAGTACCGCAAAAAATAAGACAGTCAGATTGAACTTTCACCTCTGAGAGAAATGGTCTACTTTTCACCACAGTTTAAGTAATTACTGTAAGAGATTACCATGCTGCTCTCTCACATTAAAACTAGGCAGAATTGTGATGCTGATAGCAGCAGGTAATTATTATCATTACGCTAAAGAGCGTATTGTGTGTGGCCCTGGACACAGCTCTAGAATGTTGATCCTTAAGCCCAGAACAGCAGGCTGACCCACCTACTGAACCACATACTCACCAGCCAGAGGAAGTCACACACTCACACAAACACACAGACACATAAACACACACACACACACACACACACTGGCACAAACAGTGGCAAAGACAGTATGATTAAATCACATCCACACTTAGTAATTGTGATACAAATCTGTGTACCTGGACTTTGATTTAGCTTTTCCAGTATTAGTAGCCATATTGTACTTTAAAAATTTGCAGAAAACGTTGTTTACTAAATCGAGCTGTGCGAAACACGAAGAGCCACTTCCTTGTTCAGATTTCCAATGGACATTAAACCGTGTTGCGCGAGAGCGGAATACACAGGCTTTTCCTCAGACAAAGGATCATCTCATACGCCTGTAAAGCCCAGCTCATTGGCTATCTAGCTAGCTATGTTTCAAAATGATAGGTGGTCATTGGACCAAGATAAAGTCATTGGTGCATAATCATGTCACTTCTTGGTGGGCTCAAATAGCTTTTGTGTAGCCTATACATCATGCAGAATGATGAAAAAAAGTTTGGTTGCCTTCTTGAGTATCTGAGGATCGCAGAAAAACCGAACTTGACTGGGTGAATCAAGGTGTAACGTTTATATTATGTCTAAATGTTTTATTGCAAATTGAACAAGTCAGAATTCAGGCGAAACGCTGTATACAACATGGATTATAAAAACAAAACAACTCTACATTTTATCTCTGGGACCCTCAGGATGACAAATCAGAGCAAGATTACTGAATGTAAGTATATTATTTACCTTCAAAGGTGAATGTATCAAACCAGTTGCCTTGATAAAAGTGTTTTGTTGTTGTGCACTATCTTCAAACAATAGCATAGTATTTTTTCGCTGTAATACCTACTGTAAATTGGACACTGCAGTTAGAGTAACAATAACTTACACTTTCTGTATATGTCTGTGAAAATGTGCTTTTGTTTACAATGTCATTGCAGTCACATTATCCGTATTGAGCAACAACTGTCCCGATTTCGGGACACCCATCCAGTAGAGGTTAAACAACAATGGTATTCACTAAGTTGATGGTTTATATTTAGGATAACGTTTTACAGCTTTGCCATCATTTTTTAAATGTAAAATAATCTCATTTAATTATTTCATATTATTATGCATGTGTTAAAGCCACACAGAGGGCCAGAGATCATTACAGATGTCTGAAGTACCTAAAAAGGCCACTAGATTGATGTCGTGTGATATATTACAAAAAATCCTTGAAAGATACACAAATTCTGGTAGTTTACTGGTAAATTTAGAAACTTTCCAGTAATATACCCTCCCTTTACAACCCTAATGACGACCTTAAGACACATACAGTGTACTGTATTATATTATGAGTCTATTAGTTAAATAAAAGGCCCCTCTCTTTGTGTGAAACCCCTTGGCAAACAAACGTTTGTCGACAAGGATGCACTCAAAGTAAAACACATACATGTAGAACACCCATACAAAGGCCATATATAGCAACAATGTTCCATTTGCTGAAGCAATCAGAAAGTAATTACAGCCAACAGAGAATCCTGTCTAAATCCAGCTTGGGCCAAAGACCCCCCCAGGATACACACTCACACTGGGACACGGGTAGGTCCCACCACAGTTGTACAGTGGGGAAAAAAAGTATTTAGTCAGCCACCAATTGTGCAAGTTCTCCCACTTAAAAAGATGAGAGAGGCCTGTAATTTTCATCATAAGTACACGTCAACTATGACAGAAAAATTGAGATTTTTTTTCTCCAGATAATCACATTGTATGATTTTTTATGAATTTATTTGCAAATTATGGTGGAAAATAAGTATTTGGTCACCTACAAACAAGCAAGATTTCTGGCTCTCACAGACCTGTAACTTCTTCTTTAAGAGGCTCCTCTGTCCTCCACTCGTTACTCTATTAATAGCACCTGTTTGAACTTGTTATCAGTATAAAAGACACCTGTCCACAACCTCAAACAGTCACACTCCAAACTCCACTATGGCCAAGACCAAAGAGCTGTCAAAGGACACCAGAAACAAAATTGTAGACCTGCACCAGGCTGGGAAGACTGAATCTGCAATAGGTAAGCAGCTTGGTTTGAAGAAATCAACTGTGGGAGCAATTATTAGGAAATGGAAGACATACAAGACCACTGATAATCTCCCCTCGATCTGGGGCTCCACGCAAGATCTCACCCCGTGGGGTCAAAATGGTCACAAGAACGGTGAGCAAAAATCCCAGAACCACACGGGGGGACCTAGTGAATGACCTGCAGAGAGCTGGGACCAAAGTAACAAAGCCTACCATCAGAAACACACTACGCCGCCAGGGACTCAAATCCTGCAGTGCAGACGTATCCCCTGCTTAAGCCAGTACATGTCCAGGCCCGTCTGAAGTTTGCTAGAGTGCATTTGGATGATCCAGAAGAGGATTGGGGGAATGTCATATGGTCAGATGAAACCAAAATAGAACTTTTTGGTAAAAACTCAACTTGTCGTGTTTGGAGGACAAAGAATGCTGAGTTGCATCCAAAGAACACCATACCTACTGTGAAGTATGGGGGTGGAAACATCATGCTTTGCGGCTGTTTTTCTGCAAAGGGACCAGGACGACTGATCCGTGTAAAGGAAATAATGAATGGGGCCATGTATCGTGAGATTTTGAGTGAAAACCTCCTTCCATCAGCAAGGGTATTGAAGATGAAACGTGGCTGGGTCTTTCAGCATGACAATGATCCCAAACACACCGCCCGGGCAACGAAGGAGTGGCTTCGTAAGAAGCATTTCAAGGTCCTGGAGTGGCCTAGCCAGTCTCCAGATCTCAACCCCATAGAAAATCTTTGGAGGGAGTTGAAAGTCCGTGTTGCCCAGCGACAGCCCCAAAACATCACTGCTCTAGAGGAGATCTGCATGGAGGAATGGGCCAAAATACCAGCAACAGTGTGTGAAAACCTTGGGAAGACTTACAGAAAACGTTTGACCTGTGTCATTGCCAACAAAGGGTATATAACAAAGTATTGAGAAACTTTTGTTATTGACCAAATACTTATTTTCCACCATCATTTGCAAATAAATTCATTAAAAATCCTACAATGTGATTTTCTGGATTATTTTTTCTCATTTTGTCTGTCATAGTTGACGTGTACCTATGATGAAAATTACAGGCCTCTCTCATCTTTTTAAGTGGGAGAACTTGCACAATTGGTGGCTGACTAAATACTTTTTTTCCCCACTGTATCTGCAACACAAACTACACAGACAGATGTGTGTATGTGTTACATGTTTTACTATACTTGTGTTATGACTTGCCCTCATGGGTTGAGGATCAAACATGCCGGCTAGGCAAAGGTTTGAACACCCCCTTTCCTGGGGGCCAGTTTTATGACCGGTCGTAAATTCCTTGCAGAAACGTTATTTTCCGTGCCATGAAGTATTGGGAGAAAGGACCCTTTGTTAACAAAGGAAGTCTTCCCACCAAGACTCCAACATCCAAAAGTGGATAATGAAACAATATTCCTACTTCAAAGAATGTGGGAAATGGTCGGTAGGGACTTAAAGAACAATCATGTCAAATTCGTTACTATGTTGTGATGTAATTAAAGATGGTGGAACAACATAACTGTATCTCTGGGGGTGTACACTTCCCAGTTATGAGGTTTACATCTAATTTTTGTATAAAATGAATGATTAAGTATAATAATACATTCGTGAAGATATCAATGTGATTTTAGCATTCTAGATGAGATGATTGTTTTCCATATTGATTTGTTCTCAGTCAGTGGCCATGCCCAGATGAGCACAAACATGATGGAACGCCCCTTTTACCCTGAGTGCATAAAAAGCCTTGAAAAACATTTTAACATTAGACCAGGAAGCCCACGGCTAAAAATGGTTGACACTCTACAAGACCAGCAGACGTGAAGTGTGAGCTAAACGTTATAAAATTGTTAAAAAATACAACTCCATTACCAAAGGAAGACCAAGCATACTACCGTATAAGCCGAATGTTGCAAATTGAATTTCTACAAGACCAAGAAGCGTGAAGCTGAAGCTACACGTTACAAAATGGTTAGACCAGAAAGACCAGAAAACGTGAGACGTTAGTCCACATGTTTGAAATGGAGAAACTCTCAAACTCTCAACCTCTACACGAGGTGAAGAAGAAGACAATGCACTAGACCTTATCATTTCAGTCTGCAGCTGGCATGTATAGTCGTCTAGAGAACTTTCACTAAAGACAGGAGGTGGAGTGGACAATCCCTCTCAGACAACCGCTGGTACATCTGAAGTATGCATTCTAACCACAACTACGACCAGAAACTCTACCAAGGACATTGGGATCTCTGGTGGGCAAACCAGAGTCCTACATCATCAACTGAACTATCGAGGACAGCTAGACGTAAATACATGTTGCATTTCTAATCCAAATTAGCGTTATTAGGGTACATAAGTATTATGATTACTGTGAGTGTCGTCTCCAAAGTAACAACGATAGTTTGAATCTCTGTGTCTCCCTTCCACTCTGACCCTCCTTCTACCCAAGCATTCATGCTATTGTTAGTCCAGTCCACTAGGGATATTTCATTGTATTACGTTAGTAATCAATAACCTATGTGTGTGTGTGTGTGTGTGTGTTTGTATTGTGTTATTATTTAGTTAGTTAGTAAATAAATAATTAAGCCAATTTGTGTATTGCTGAATCATCAATAAGTTTAGGGTTCTTGCAGGTTCAAGGATTTATCCAACGTTCAGAATGAGACTGATAAGAGATAATTATTTAATAAGTGACTGTTATCGATATAGAACATATATATCTTCTAAGATTTTAATTCGGGAGATGGTAACTCGTTAAACAACTTCTTCCATGGTGCCCCAAATTCCTAATGAGTTAATTGTTACATGATTAATTTAATTGAGTGATAATTAAACATAGTTAGGTGATTCAATAAATAACAGTCATACATTAAAGTAAGTCACGTCAGGACACTTGTGAGTACCAAAAGTCCTCACAAGAATAGTAAACCCCCCAAAAAAAATCGGAGAATTGAGGACATTTTGCTGGTCCTCACTTGTAAAAAGGCTATTTTAGGCTTAGGGGTTAGGTTTACACTCTTAGAAAAAAAGGGTTTCAAAATGGTTCTTTGGCCGTCCCCTTAGGAGAACACTTTTTGGTTCCAGGTAGAACCCTTTCGAGTTAAACGTAGAACCCTCTGTGGAAAGGGTTCTACATGGAACCCAAAAGAGTTCAACCTGGAACCAAAAAGGTTTAACCTGGAACCAGAAAAAGGCTTCTTCAAAAGGTTCTCATATGAGGACAGCCAAAGAACCCTTTTAGGCTCTAGATAGCACCCTTTTTCTAAGAGTGTAGGGTTAGGGATAAAATTAGAGTCAGAATTAGGGTTAGGGGTTAGGTTTAGGGTTAGGGCTGCCAAGTCACCTCCAACCCAGAGTCAGGCACCAGGGCCCAGCCAAGGGGCCATTAGGAGAGAATGAGGGGAGTGGAGGTGAGAGGAGCTCCAAAGACCAGGTGGCAGGACTGCTGTGTCTTTTCATGGGCTCCAATAATGAACATTGTCTGAATTGGATCTCCCTAAGAATGTAGTAATGTGGGATTGTGTCTGTTTTCCAGCAGATCTTATGAGCCTGTTATCCACTGTCTCTTCCTTCTAGATCTCTCTCTCTCTCTCTCTCTCTCTCTCTCTCTCTCCCCCTCTTTCTCTCTCTCTTTCTCTCCCTCTCTCTCTTTCTCTCTCACACTATCTTACTCTCGCTAGTTTTTTTCCACAGAACAAAGTGTCTTTTGGAGACCTGGCTAAGCTCTGGCTTTCCCCTCTGTTCCCAATGATGTAAGACCCATTAAATCTCATTAAAGCCACGCACTCTCTCTTTTCCCACTCTTTCTCCAGCCATCCCTCTTTCATGATTTTGCATTTTGCTTTTGACTCCACCCCAGCCAAAGCTACAGTATCTCTCTGTTTCTCTCTCCATACCCATATCCCCCCACCCCCCTACTCTCTCTCTTCTCTTGGCATGTCCCTTCCCTATAACTCTCTCTCTCTCTCTCTCTCTCTCTCTCTCTCTCTCTCTCTCTCTCTCTCTCTCTCTCTCTCTCTCTCTCTCTCTCTCTCTCTCTCTCTCTCTCTCTCTCTCTCTCTCTCTCTCTCTCTCTCTCTCTCTCT